>NC_056746.1:1165437800-1165477800 GCF_019279795.1 Protopterus annectens | reverse complement strand
AACCATATTGACATAATTTTAGTTGGGTAGATAAGTGATGTATAATGTTTGCAATCATTGTTAGTCAAACATAGCGTGTTCAAATCCTGCCTTTGTTTAAAACATTGTATGTATTGTTCTTGCAATTCTTGAACAGATTCTAAATCTTGACTTGAAGTTATTGACATGAAAACATGTTTTACTCACTCTTCTGACTCTGGCTAGATGAGTATCTGAGTTGCAAGTTCTAGTAGTGATTCAACCTTTTCTCCTGTTTTATACGGACAGAGAAACTTAACCACCCTTTCTTCATGCCTAAAGTGGTCTCTGAATTTACTTTAAATCCAATTTGTTAATCTTCTTATGTTCTTTCCTGAACCAGAAAAATGGGTTTCGTTTGTCCACAGACAACTTGGATAGTGCATTGACAGGACAAAGTACTTTAGAGCTTCTGATCAGCTCTTCCTTTCAGGGTAAGAAAAAAGGAGAACCAGTGTCAAAACAAACTATTCCTAAGTGGTTATCCTATTCCATCCATTTTTGTTATTCTCGCCATGTAAAATCTCTTCCTTTAGAAGATCAAAGCACACTGTACCAGAGCTTTGACTACTTCTAGTTCAATTTGGAAACTAGTGGAGTTCTGTCTTTTGTACACTTCACTGAATATTACACGATTAATTCATTTTCCAGAGTTAGAACAGGATTTGCTAGGTCACTTTACCAGGGACTCTAGGCTTTGGTAGTTGTCCCATATATATTTATGCTACTGCAGCAGTGATCTAATGATGAATACAGTACGATTGTGTAAGTAAACTTAACATAACAGCAGATGTTCACATAGGTCATTGTTGCAGTACTACATGCCTGTTACCAGCCCCTACTGGATCCTAATCATTATCCTTCTATCTGTTTGCTAAGTCGGGACTTTCCCTTGTCCTATCAGTCTTTCTCCTAGCATACAAGTATCCAAATTTGGAGTTTGGGTTCCTGTTAATCACATATTACAACCTCCCTTTTGGTGAGAGGCAAGAGGGCTCTGATTTTTGTGGGACCTGTGTTATACCAGTATGCCCTCTTGCTATTGTGTAGCCAGACATCAGAAATTCCTTTGTAGTTGAGGAAACAAAGACCATGATTGTATTTATCGTGAAATAGATGGCCAACAATTCTGAGGTTTGCATGAAGTATAGCAAACATAAACCTAGGTACACTGTTGGCATGCCTCCAGCCTCTGAATACAATGAGGCAGCTGTTTAAGAACCACCTAAATGAGTGTAGATGTCACCCGATAACTTCATTATCACCAATCAAGGTACATGTTTCTGTACAGAACCATTATAAATCCAAAAAGATGTTCAGAAATTATATAAAAAAATGCTGTTAGAATGAAAGTTGTAGGGTAGGTTAGATCTCTGTTAATCTAACTTACAGACAGGTAGATGTTGAAAGTGATATTGCAAGTGTTTCCTCCTCTAAGTTGCAGGAGGAGTCTGGAGAGAATCAAGTAAGTTGGTTAGCAGGCGGATGTGGTTCCGGTGGTATAAATTTGAGTGGCAAGGTGGGCTAGCTCTTGCCTAACTCACACAGCCATTGAGCAAGCTACACTGAAGAAGAGGAAGGGAGTAAGAGAGAGGGTGTTGACACAGAATGCATCTATAATGGCGATTTATCTAGTTTATTGAAGTGTGGCAGTCAACAGAAAAAGATTGAAGAATAGAATGTAAAGAGAAGGTTTATAACTTTAAAATTGATGCAGTGCCGCATTAGACGGGTAAGTGTATTCAGTGGACTGTGTATTGTGGTAAAGTCAAGTATCTTTATAGAGTCAGTAGTTAGATTTTGATTTTTTTTTTCTGCTTAGAATATTTGGGAAAGATTGTGATTAGTAGTACGTATAGTTTAATGTAGTTGCGGTTGTGCTGAATATGTAACGGTCATGGAATATGAGAATAAGGCTGCTAGTAGTACTTAAATTTGATTTGGAGGTAGGGATACCTGCAGAATAGGGTGGATTATGTTTAGGACCCCATCCACATGTGTAGATGGAATAGTCAATTGATGCACACATACGTTCTGTAGTGCTTCAGGACAGCAGGTCCTATTTCTAGAATGGGAGAGAGAGAGAGATTAGTAATAATTTGCCTTGGTGTCACTGTATCTGTTAATAAAAAATGTTTTTACGGTGGCCCTTAAAGTTGCAGCTAACAGAGTAAGAAGGCAGCAACAGATGCAGTCAACCAAGACTAACAGCCCTCTCTCATTGTGTTTAACATGCATTGCAGTAGTTCTGATGACTACACTACAGCCTGAAATTAGAGTACTTTTTGAATAAAGTTGTATTGGATGCAGTATTTTCTACCCGTTATATTCCTTAATGTCCTTTTCTGAACTTAAAATTAAAGGTAAAACAAACACTGCAGCTGCAAATTATTGCCCACACATGGATTAGTTCTGCAGAACCAATATTTATGGGGTCACAGTAAAATTAAGTATTTAGGAGTATGGGTTAATAAATGTTTGTTATGACAGCTAAGGATATGTGAGAAAAGGCTAAACAAAAGTTTGATGGAAGAAAAAGGTAACTGGGAACATGCAAAATAATATTCAGGAGGAGGAGTGAGGTTTAAGCGAAGACAGGAATCTTATTTTCTATTAACGTGTGTCTATGTCTTAAGTGGCAATTCCTGCACTTTACATATTTCCCATTCTCATGAACTTGAAAGTTGACCTTTTTAAAAGTGGATCATTTTCAGAAATTTCAAATTGTTTATCTGCAGATTTATTGTCAGTGGTAGTACTATAGGAGCAAAGATATCCCCTGTTTGGCTGTTATATCCACAGGGAGTGGCACATGTGCTGAAACTGAAATTACAGCTAGGGGAGGTCAGAGAAAAGAAGTTCTACAGTACTGGCATATATTCTAAGCTTTTTCAGTTCTCCTTTCCAACAGGGCCGCTGACACTCGGGTGTATCTGACGAGAGCCTTATTAATTTGTGTTTTTGTATGTATTTTTCTGATGTTAAAAATGAGGGCTGCATGTGACTTATAGTATGGTCAGAATTGTATAAAAGTTCCCATTATTCCTTATGTCTAAACTGGTCAGATCTGTACAGTATTGTATCACCCCTAGTGGAAATGTTATTAGTTGGTTCCATATTTTTGTTTCATAGTAATTATGGAGGTGGTGTTTTCCTTTCTGTTTGTGGAAGAATAAAATTTCCAAATCTGTGTTTGAGGAGTTTAGGTCACCCAGTCTGAATTTCCAAATCTGTGTTTGATGAGTTTAGGTCACCCAGTCTGTGTTTATCAGATTTCTAATAAATCCTTCCCTAGTTAATTTTAACGTTACCATTCTCAGGCATTGAAATCAACTTTCTTGCTGCGACCAAATACTTGAGTAGTACTGTCCCAACAAGAAACTAAGTATTTGTTTATGTTTTGGCATTTGGTAGTAGCAGGGAGTTGTACATCCCCTTCACTAGAGAACTGGATTACCAAGTCAAGTCTTTGACGTTGTGTTGTGGTGGGTGAAAAGCACAGTATGGAATCATATGCCTATTGTATAACTTAACCTTTTTTTTTATGGTTGTAGACATATAGTTTATAAAAAATGTTTGAAAAGAAGAGGGAGACCTACTATTGACCCTTGAAGCACTCCTGTATTTATTAGTTGGAAAGAAGAGTAGGTATGTTGCCATTAGCTGCGTTATGAGCAGGGTAAGGTGTAGCTTTTTAATCATTTTGGTACAGAATCTTAGCAAGAAGTAATGATTTATTTGTCATTATTGTAATGTTTGATTTAGATCATAGAAAATCAGTGCTATTACTTCATGAATTGTGCATGTGTTTTTCTTTTTAAAAGTTGTCATTCACTTCAAACATTACATAAATTGCTTAATTTCTGCCTTCCTTAAACATCACGCCTTCTGAATATTAGTCTGCATGTTGTTATCATTAATTACTTCCCTTTTCTAAACAACCCACCCCAATTCTTTTATCACCTGTACAACATTCAGTACTTCATTTACATTTGTTTTAGTTTTTGATTTCCGTTTTCCGGTAATTGTTTTTTTTTTTGCAGCCAATAGCATTAAACTTAAGGCCTCTATAAGCCTGGGCAATTCACATACTATATCCCAGTTGGCTGATTTGTTTTCTTGGTTAGCAGTGCACAGATCTTGGCTCAACCTTGTGTTTCTGAAAAGACTGCTGAGGCCTGCATCACACTCACTCACTGTGATTTACTAAGTACTGGGTTTCAAAATTGGAGAAAATGCCAGAAAAGTAGTATGTTTGTTTTTGTTTTTGTTCATAGGTTCATACTAGGCTATCTGTCCTAGGGCATTTATAAGCCTAGCCAGAGTGTGTTTGGCTTTCGCCACCCATTTTAAATTAATTTTGCTATGCCCTTTTTCGAGGTTAGTATACTGTGCCTCTCTGTCTAACAATGACACAGAAGTGATACCCGGGGTAAACCTACTATCTCCCATCCACTCATCAAGATTCCTCTTGAAGAGAGTCAATGAGGGACTCTGCCTAACCTGGACTAGGATTTTATTCCAGAGTGAAGGGAGCCTCTGGGTTATGAATCTGTCCCTCCAGCATGTCCTGTTTATTTCAGTGCTGAGGTTCGTCTTTCGAGCGTGTAGCTCGATGGGATTTGGATTTTCTGAGGTGCAGCATGTCCATTAATTCTGGGTTGGACATGGCTTTATAAGTCAGGCACAGATCGCCTCTGAGCAGGCGGTATGCCACTGAGTAGAGCTGGAGTTTCTTTAACCGGGCAGCATATGGCATCTGTTTGAGCCCTTTGATCCTCTTGGTGAGGTACTTTTGGGGTCTTTCCAGTTGCTGCAGGTGTCTGGTAAGGTACATCCCAAAAGGGGCATTGTACTCAATTATGGGCCTGATGAGGGATGAGTAAAGAGGCACGATGACCTCCCCTGATCTAGGTATGAATCCCTTTGTGATTAGGTGGGCTATATAAAAAGTTTTTCTAACCACTTTGGCCACGTGGTTGTCAAATGAGAGATTGCTATCAACTTGGGTCTCCAGGTCCCTAATTACTTCTTCCGTACTTAATGGATTACCACCTATGTGGTAATTTGTGGGCACTTTGTTTTTGCCAAAGGGGATGACTATACACTTCTTGGCGTTTCGCTTGAGGCCATGGCTCTGGCACCAGTTGTCTGTTTCTATGAGGCCCTTTTGGAGGATGCTTGTGTCGGCTGGAGAGTCGATTTATAGCGCCCAGTTTGCAGTCATCTGCGAACTTGGTCAGCCACAGTCCTTCCGTGTTGGCATGTACCTCCGAGAAATATATACCGAACAGGAGAGGTCCCAGGACTGAGCCTTGTGGGACGCCACTTGTAACTGGTTTGGAGTCTGACATGGCTCCAGCAATTCTAACCATGTGGGTTCTGTCCTTGAGCCAGTTTGCAACCCATCTAGTGACATAGGGGTTTATATTTAAGCTGGTGAGCTTATCTATAATGCCCGAGTAGGGTATTGTATCGAAGGCTTTTGCGAGGTCCAGGTAGGCTGTGTGGACCACCTTCCCCTCGTCAATGGCCTTGGTAATTGTTTCAAAGAAATCGACCAGGTTTGAGAGGCAGGATCTGCCCTTAACAAAGCCGAACTGGGTAGGATCCAGTGTCTGTAGGTCCCCAATATCTTTTTTTTATGAGGTCCATGATGATCCTTTCCATAGCTTTGCAGACCAAGCTAGTCAGGCTTATGGGGCGATAGTTTCCAGGATCCGTTGAGGCACCACCTTTGTGGAGAGGGACCACTGTTGCTGTACGCCATTCTTTGGGTACATATCCTGTGGTAAGGCTGAGATTGAACAGTAGTTTTATGTTTGGGTTTAGCTCTTCTTGGAGTTCATGTAGGACGCAGCCCGGGACACCGTCTGGTCCCATTGATGCTGTGTTTTTTGCTTTGGAGAGGGCGGCTCTTACCTGAGCATCTGAGATGTCAGGGGGGCAGCACTCTGCTGGGATAGATATTTGCCCTTTTGGTGGGGAGGGGGGGGCGTTTGCACTGAACCTGTCAGCTAGGATGTTGGCAATGTCTATGGGTTTGGTGTATTTTTTGTCATTTTGGACCAATTCTGAGCATATCTGGGAATTCCCACCCAGGTTCCTAACATAACTAAAGAAAGCCTTGAGATTATCCTTAGTGTCCTGTGCAGTTTTTCTCTCTAAGCTGGCCTTAGACGATTTTATGAGTGCCCGTAGTTTTTTGCTAACACTGATCAGAGATGCCTTCCCTTTTTGGGATTTTGCTCTATCGTGTAGTAGCTTCCTCCTTCTATTGTATAGTTTGTTTATGGCTGGGGTCCACTAGACAGGGCGTCTGCCTTTGGAGGATTGGGTCTTGGTTTTATTTGGGATTGCATGATCCATGCATTCCTGAAGGTGTTCATAGAATGCGTTTATAAAGGATTCTGCGGTCTGGGCCGTATTTTCCACAGGCCCGGGGGCTTTGAAGGATTCCATCTCTGTTTTGAGGGGAGTGAAATTTGCTTTAGAGAAGTTTTTCACTGTGGTTTTCTGGGCAGTGGGTGGGGTCGGAATGTGAATATCCAGCGAGATTAGTTTATGGTCTGATCTTACCAGTGAGGGATACACTTCTGGTCTGGAGCATAGAGTCCCCATGTTGGTGGTGATCAGATCCAGTATGTTTTCCCCTCTTGTGGGAGTGGTAACAAGTTGTTCCATAGCGTTTGAGTTTATAAATTCTAGGAACCTTTGAGCTAGGGTGTTGGAGCTAGAGTAATGCTCCCAGTCTATGTTTGGGTAGTTGAAGTCACCCAATATAATGGTGTTTGGAGAGACCTTCATATTTTCCAGTGTTCTCAGGAAGGCCGAGTGGGGTTCCTGGGTTTGGGAGGGTGGTCTGTAGCAGGCTATAAACTGGAAGGCAGTTTTACCCACTGTTAGCTGCACATGGATAGTCTCTGATGTTTCATGCTGTGCCACCAACCTGGAGGTGTGGGTATCTTTGACGAATATTGACACTCCCCCTCCTTTTCTGGTTCGGTCCAAGTTTTGGGGCCGAAAAGCATGGTATGAGGTATAACCTGGCAGTGCTGGGGTGCTCTCGGGAGCCTTGAACCGGGTTTCTGTGACTGCACAGATATCGATGTTCTCCATGCTAAGGAGAGTTTCGAGTGCATGCATCTTGAGGTTTAGACTTCTGACGTTGAGTAGCATTACTCTTAGTTTCTTATCCCTTGTGATACCTATGGAGATGGGTTTGTCTTTTGAGCCTTGCCTAAAAAAGGCACTATGGGGGTAGCAAGAGCCTTTGCCAATATCCGAAAGCCCAGGGGTGACAGGTGCAAGCTATCCCTAGCGAAGCATCGTGGCTTGTCGTGCATGTCATCCCAGGCTGACAGGCATTGGATCCCCTTTGAATGACACCAATACTTAAGCCAATTGTTGAAATTGATCATCTTGTCTTCATATTGTGGCATCATTCTTGGTGAGGGTAAGATGCTACTCAAGGTCAGGGTCATACCGGCCTGGGCCACATGCTCAGAGAGCTCCTCTATGTCTCTTTTCATGTAGTCCAGGGAGGTACATCTCAGGTCATTCACACCAGCATGGACAATGACTGAGTCATATTTGTACTTGCCTTGGTGTGACCTGAGTGCTTGTGATATGTGGCGGATCCTAGCGCCGACAGGCAGCTCACTGTGACCTTCTTGTTCAGCCTGGTGAGCGGGACGTCAGTGTGCCTGACGATAGTCACCTATTACAAGTGTATCAGGTGTGTTTTTTTAGCCTTAAGGGCTGTGACTGTTCAGCACACTGGCTTTGTGAGCTATGTGTTGCACGTGTTTTGTTTTGGGGTAGCGGTTGCTTGGGTGTCTGCTTTGGAGGTCTCTGCTGCTTAGGCAGATTTTTATTTAGAGCCTCCGAGTATGTTTTTGTGTGTTTGTTTGGTTTGCTGTCGTGGTAGGTCTATGTGAGACTGGAATTGTAGTGAGTGATTTCCTTCTCCTCCTGACAGGTTTCGCCAGTACTGAGTTGAGAGAGCTTAGCCTTCAGTTTGGCTATATGGTTGCATCTTTCACATGTGTTGGAATTTGTTGGGAGGAGGAGAGGGTTGTCTGTGTACATGAGGCAGTTGTAACATTGCCTCAAGATTCCCAGATTCACCAGCTGGACCGGAGAGGAGATTGACAACTGATCTTTGGACATGCTAGAATAGTGTTGGGAATTCCTTTATAATTGAAAACAAAGGGCCAATAGGGAACAAGGTACTCAAGGGGAGTTTGTGAGGGTGTAGTGCTTTTAATTTTTTAGTGCTGACTTGTATAATTGCTTTAGTGAGCAAGTGCCAGGTAACTTAAATGCAATGTGTTACAGGTAACCTAAATGCAAAAATGACAAACAGTAACTTTCTTTCAAGTGAAACAAGGAAATAAGTACAGTAAGCAATGCAGATGTCACTAGGGATCCACAGAAGCGCTGAAAAGCCACGTTTAGGTGGAATTAGCGTTTCAGGGAAATAACAAGCAAACAAGCATACAAACAAAGTTAGATTCAGCAGGCCTGGATCTAGTCTATGCTACAGCAAACAAGGTGTACCAATTTCAGTAAGAAACAGTTCAAATATGCAGGCACTATAAGCCTTGTTTTTTTGTATGCACGTGTTTGTCTTGCTGATAGCCATTTAGAGCAATTTCCTGCATTGCTTGACATTGTTTCTGCATTTTTCTGCTTTCAGTAAATCTGCACTTTATTTTCTGTTGTGAGAAATCGGTTTAACCTGGTGTAGTGGTCATCTTGGATTTAAGTAATGATTTGATGTAAGTGAGAGCTGGGCTAATTACTGCAGTTTGGGGTAACTTGGAACACTTGGGCTTCAGATTTCACTTTGTTTTTCATTGATTCATTTGTTTGTAGTGTGATCTCGGAGTTGGTATATTTAGTTAATGGGTTGGGGGCACAGCCCCCCCACATCGTGAGGTTGGGGGGTTGTTGGCCAAGCAATGTTTTTTCCCCTGGAAATAAATTTGCTTATGTGGCCGTTCAAAGTTTTGATAGTTCGGTGTTTACGTGTCGATGAAAGGGCGTTCAATGAACAGCCCTTTAGAGAAAGTAATATAGATCCGCATGCGCGCACATGTATGTAAATATATACGTGTGTGTGTGTTATGATTACAGTTAGTGTTCGGTGAGGGAGCAGATTTAGTTTATGAATCTCAAACAGTTTTCGAACATAAATACAATATGTCAGAGGGATAAGTATGTATCGCAGAGAATACCTAATGTATGGAACCATTTTTCACTCCACATAAAGTGAAGTACTTCTCTTACTCTGTTCAAACAAAATTTTGGACAAATAGATTCCTCAAATTTAATACCAGTTTAGTAGCCATATCCCTCATGGATAGGGGCAGCAAGTAAATGTCCTTCCACATCCTTGTTCAACCTGCCACTGGGTTGCTTTTATGCAAAATATAAGATTTAAAATCTGCCATAGGAATATAGGGTTAGGCTTGTTAAGATCTTCTCAACTCACTAGTATACTGTATCCCTATGAACCTATGTGTGTGTTTGTGGGTTAGGGTATACCGGCATCCTGGGTTCTATCTGAAAGCCAGCTGGTTATCCAGACTGTAACATAGGGAGTATACACCTATATCCATAAGTTTGCTTACAACACCTAGGTGGGGTAATGCATGAAATACCTTAGCCAGGTCAAGGTAGGTGTTTTTTTTTACTGTTTTTCCCACATGCATTGTCTTTGTGACCTTCTCAAAGAAGTCCACCAGGTTAGGTAGGCATGACCTGGACTTCACAAAACCTGGGTTGGATCCAGTGCTTGAAGGTTTTTTATGTACCTTAATGATACCTGGACCAGTGGATTGAAATCAGAAATGCACCCAAGGTCTAGCACCTGTGTCTTTAATGGACAGAAGCAGCTTGTAAATTGCTCTAGCTTAACCATATCCCTTAAAATAACTTCTAGGTCACACACATTTTGCAATTGGATGTACAGTAGCTGGTCCAAATGTGTAAAAGGCATTGTAGCCTTGGACTGCTAAGGTACTCACCACAGCTTTAAACCATGCCTCAGGGGCACAGGTGTCTGTGCTCTCCAAGGGTAGGAGAGGTTGGAAGGAGTATAGCTTCTTGTTTCAACTCCTAGCATGGAGCAGAAATACCTTCAAATTCTCTTGGGTTGATTTTGATATGTTGGAAAGTTTGTCAGTATGACATTTCCTAAAAAAAGCACTACAGGGGAGGACAATGTTTTAGCCAATATTTAAAAGCCTACAGGGGACAGGCCAAGACCATCCTTTGCAAAGCCACATGATCTGTTTACCATATCCTCCCAGGCGAACAAATACCACATCCCTTGGAATGACATCAGAAACTAAGCCAATTAGTATAGTTAATCGTCTTCTGTTTGTATTGCAGTATCATCCAGAATGTTGCTCATTGCTATGCTAATACCATCCTTGGATACATAGTCCAAGAGCTCCATAATGTCTCCCTTCATATAATCTTGTTCCAGAAGGTGATTTTTAAGACGGGTACTTCCACTAATACCTTTTGCTGTAATGGGACTTCAAGCATATTTTATAATACAGCAAAAGGTATTGTTGGATGGTATAGCATGTGTCTTACAACTAACAGTACATTGTTTGATCACTGAGATGCATTTTTTAAGATACAATGTCATGGTATTCTGTCAACCATACTTTCTTTCTGATGGAGACAGAGAGGCAGGGCATCCAAGATTGTTGCCTTTGCCTCCTGTATTCCTTTTTAACCAGACAGCTTGTCCCACTTCTGGTGGTCATCTGTAGAATTTAGGGTACTTTCAAGACAATGACTGCTACTACCTCAGTTACTGAAATGTCTAACAGGATCCATTCTGAATTTCCATTCCCAATCTGTCCAGGTGTATGGGAAGTCTTCGGAACTCATTCCACACAGCTGCATCTGTTTAAACATTGCCAATGTACCCTTTCTGCATGTTGCAGTTCATTGGGTCGGTCTAGCAATCCCCCTGTCAAGTGATCCTACACAGCACTAACTGCTGTTTACTTGACAGCTGTGTAACTCTCTTGAACTGACAGCCCAGAGCACATGTTTTCACTTCTGATGACATGACTGAAAAGCCAGCCATCAACCTTTGGACCAAGGTGCTCTGCCTCCAAGTACACTTATAGACATCTTTGTGTTTTAACATGTTTTTCCCTTCGTAGCTGCAGATAAGCTGTGTACACCTATCATACTGTACCAGATATGTCTATCTCCTAATGTGATCCATGAAGTCTTTAGTAATAGGGCAGTTTTTGTTGCATTATCATTCACTGTAGCCTCTGTGTTTGGGAAGACAAAGAACTATAAATAGCGTATACATGCATTTGCACTAACTGGTATGAGTTTTCTTTTGAACAACTTCAGATTCTGTTATGGTAACCCAACTATAACCTTCATTCTGGCAGGGAGTCAGATATTGAATCTTGTAAACTTTTATCTTCCACAAACCCATTGTAGTGCAGCATGCAGGATGAGGAACATGAAGAGACCCATACAGTCACTGGGGTGCAACAAGAAATGGAGTCAGGATCTTCCATATAAGGCAGTCTGTGACCCTGCTTTATTGGACATGCTGCATATCCCCAAGTCAAATGGTACACGGGTTACTCATTCTAAAGACCTTAACCTGTATGTGACATTAATAGAACCTGCTGGATGGACAGATTTGTCTCCCAGCGGTTACCACCCCTTTGGAACAGACTCCCACTTCATGTCAGACAGAGAACACCTCATTGGCCCTCTTCAAATGCAGTCTGGGTGACTGGATGTATAACCATAAATTCACTCTTAGGGTTCCACCTGTCTCCTCTTGGACAGGGGCAATAGGTGCTGATCATGGAAATAAGGATTGAACTTGGCTGGGCCATTAGCCATGTAACTTCCTATGAACTAACACTGACTAGCGTATTGTTTTTATAATGGGTTACATGATAATCAAGACAATTGCATTATTTGAGTATAAATATTTAGTGGCACATTAGTTTTCAGTGCTTACGTTCGTCTAACTTAAACTATACATTTGCTAGCTGAATCCCTCAAATTTAGGTTAGTTTGGTGATCCAGTACTGACTACTTAATTATTACGCATGCTTTTACTCCAGTAGGAAATGCTGCAAAGGGAATTCCACAATAGGTGTGAAATGAGTGAAAATTTGTACATTCATGCAGCAAAGGGAATTCCACAATAGGTGTGAAATGAGTGCAAATGTGTCCATTCATTTTGATGAGTCAGTGAAGAGAAATGACAATGTGTCCATTTATCTTGACGAAGCAGTGGATAGAGAGTTCCCTGCTGTGCTTCACCAAAAAGGATAGCAGTTTCAGTGTGTAAATCATAGTGAAGAAAACATCGAAAGGACATATTTTCAACTTTGAAAATATGTTTTGTTTACTTAGAAATCAGTCGGACAAAACGTTGGAGTAGAGTTTAGGGCAATCCTTTTATATTACTGCTTTTTGTCATATAATTGCAAAAAAGAGTTTTACGGAAAGGAAGAATTATGAGTTTAATCCACTTGAGGAATGAATTAGGATAGTGACCCTGTTTTGCAGAGTGAACACTGGGTATGTATTTGAGCAGCCATTTCATAAACAGATACTCTTTGTAGATGACTGCTGCAACATCACAATATGATATGACTGCACCAGACAACTGCTGAATATTGTAGGTATGTGCAACGTTTATTACTGCTGAGAGACTTTGTTGAACTGTGAAGTATTGACTTTCAGCTTTTGTATTGTGCATGCATATTGGTGAAGAAGCAAGTACAACTGACACATTAAGAGTACAATTTGTTGCAATTTGTTTGTTAAGGAATCTTATGTAGTATTGGAATTTATTTGTGGACCTTGTTTCTTACTTTAACTGTGGTTTGGGTGGGCATGTATTTCTGTGTGTGAGCAGGGTTTTCCAACTTTTGAGATTAATAATTTCATTTTTTTTTTCTTCTGACTAGTCGGACTTGTTTTAGACTTCATTCTCATTTAACAGTAAGTGATACTGTATGATTTTGTTTGTACAAATTACAGTATTTTGCTTATCTCAGTGTCTGTATATACATGTGTTATTTGATAACTAGTGTTCCAGATACAGATTTGCTGTATCCAGGACTGTATGCAAGCTTCTGAGCCCCCCAAGCCTTTCTGTGTTGGAGGGAAGCCTTCTAGCTCATCAGTGGGAGTGGTAAGCACTAGGTAACCTGTCTACCATATAAGGAGTGGTTCTGGCCCAGAAATTGTAGTTATTGGCCATTTGGGCAATCTCTTCCATCTCTCTCAACTTTCTGATTTGAAAGCCTGCATTTGCACTTGTTTCTGTTCTGTAACTCGTCTAGTGCAGATAAAGATTCTTAGTTTTAGCACTGAAATTTGCTTATTCCTGCTCAGCACTTGTTCAGAACTTTGTAATCACTAAATAAGCTACTAATTACTATAGCACTCAACCTTCCTCATTACCTAGAGGAAAACAGTTTTTGTACTTACTTTTCTCACTTGCTTAGAGAAAAACAGCTCTTGTACTCCCTTTTCTCACTTATCTAGAGGAAAATAGTTTTTTATTCAGGCATGTCCAAGGGTCAGCTCCCCGTGTTCTCTCTTGTCTATCTGATGAGTCCGGGCATCTTGAGGCAATGTAAAAATTGCCTCATGTACACAGACAACCCTCTCCTCCTACCACCCAACACTACAACATGTGAGAGATGCACGTATCTAGCCAAACTGGAGGTAAAGCTCTCTCCAACCAAGACTGAACTTGACAGTCATGAAGAGAAGGTAAACATTTGCACCACACCACACATCATAGTCTCACTAAATCTACACCACCAAAGTCCACACATAGTAACACAAAAACATTTGCGGAGGCTCTCAATAATAATCTGTCTAAGCAACAGAGACCACCAAATCAGAAATGCAAGCAACCTCCATCCCCCAACACAACCCAAATGGCACATAGCCCACATACTCAGTGTGCCACTCAACCACAGCCAATAGGGCAAAACAACATACCCAACATGATAGTCATAGGTGACTCTCTAGTCAGGCACACTGATGTCCCACTCACCAGGCTAAAGAAAGAGAAGGTTACTGTCAGCTGCCTGTCACGTGCCAGGATCCGCCACATAACCCACGCTCTCAGGTCACTCCACAAGTACAAATATGACTCTGTCATTGTCCATGTTGGTGTGAATGACCTGAGACTTGCCTCCCTGGACTACATGAAAAGAGACATGGGAAAGCTCTCCGATCTTGTAGCCCAGGCAGGTATGATCCTAGCCCTGAGTAGCATTCTGCCATCGCCCAGAATGATAACGCAGTACAATGACAAAATGATTGACTTCAACAATTGGCTAAGCTTCTATTGTCATTCTAAGGGGATCCAGTATCTGTCTGCTTGGGATGACATGGTCGACAGACCACGATGCTTTGCCGCAGGACCATGATGCTTTGCCGCAGATGGCCTGCACCTGTCACCCCTGGGATTCCGGATACTGGCTAAGGCTCTTGCTGCCCCTATAATGCCCTTTTTAGGCAAGGTTCAAATAACAAATTCACCACCGTAACAGGAACAGGCAAGCAAAAACTGAGGGTAATGCTACTCAATGCTAGAAGTCTAAGTCTCAAAATGCACTCACTCGAGGCACTCCTTAAAATGGAGAACATCGATATCTGTGAAGTGACTGAGACCTAGTTCAAGGCTCCAGAGAGCACCCCTGCCCTACCAGGCTATAACTCGTACCAAACTTTTTGGCCCTGTAACCTAGACCGAAACATCAAAGGCAGAGGTGTGTCCATATTCATTAAGGATATTCACACCTCCAGGCTAGTTGCTCAGCATAATGCATCTGAGGTTATCCAAGTGCAACTAACTCTGGGCAAACCTGCAATCCAAATCGTAGCTTGCTGCAGATCCCCCACTATGCCCCAGGATTCCCATTCCTCCTTTCTTGATGTACTGGAAAATATTAGGGTTCAACCAAACACCGTAATAATGGGTGACTTCAACTACCCCACCATTAACTGGGAAAACCTACTCGTGTACCAACTCCTTAGCTCAACGCTTTCTGGAATTCATAAACTCCAATGCCCTGGATCAACTTATCCACACCCTCACCAGGGGCAACAATATCCTAGACCTAGTCATTACCAACATGAGTGACTGATGTTCCACACCTGAAGTCAACTCCTCGTTGGTCCAATCCGACCATAAGGTCATCACCCTTGATATCCACGTCCCACCCCCCCTCCCCCAAGGAAACACGGTAAAAAATTTCTCCAAAGCCAACTTCATGCTTCTTAAGACAGAAGTGGTGAACTTCATGACACCGATGCAGATGGACAATACAGTTACAACTGCTGAATCCTACACAAATGCACTCTATAAGCACTACACGAATGCATGGATTGTGCTATCCCAAACAGAGCCAAGACACTATCCTCCAAAAAAAGGAAGCCAATCTGGTGGTCCTCTCTCATAAACAAACTGTACAACAAAAGGAAGAAACTGTTGCAAAAGAGTAAAATCCCATGAGTGGTGGAGCTCCCTGGTCAGCCTCCGTAAGAAGCTGAGATCCCTTATAAGATCCTCCAAAGCTAGCTACGAAAACAAAATAGTCACTAATTCTAAGGACAACCACAAAGTATTCTATACCCATGTCAAGAATCTCGATAGCAACACCCAGATCTGCTCTGAGTTACAGCACAACTGCATGAAACTTATAGAACCAACTGATATTGCCAGCATCCTGGCAGATAAGTTCAGTGCTAACTTTACCCCCCCCCCCTCACCCCCTAAAGGGCCCATATCTATACAGGAAGAATGCAGAGTCCCTGTAATTACAACTACGCAGGTAAAAGATACACTCTTTTTAAAGCCAAAAACACAGCATCCATGGGACCAGACAACATCCCAGGCTGTATTTTACACAAACTTCAGAACGAACTGGCTCCCCACTTAAGCACCATATTCAATAATAGCCTCGCATCCGGCTTTGTGCCCACTGAATGGCGCACAGCAACAGTTATCCCACTTCAAAGGGGGAGCCACCACTGATCCCGGGAACTATCGACCTATTAGCCTGACGAGCTTGGTCTGCAAGGCCATGGAACGTATCATCATCGAACTCCTAAACAAAGACATTGGTAACCTCCAAACTCTGGATCCCACCCCGTTCAGGTTTGTGAAAGGCAGATCATGCCTCCTGAACCTGATCAACTTATTTGAGGCAGTCACCAAAGCCGTAAATGAGGGTAAGGTGTTTCAAACAACCTATTTTGACCTCGCCAAGGCTTTCAACACCATCCCCCATTCTGGAATTATAGCTAAACTCACTAAACTAGGTATAAATCCCTACGTCACAAGATGAGTTGCCAACTGGCTCACTGACAGAACCCACACTGTAAAAGTTGCAGACTCAAGTCTGATCTCAAAGCAGCGACAAGTGGAGTACCACAGGGTTCCATCCTGGGACCTCTCCTGTTTGGTATCTACTTCTCTGAAGTACAGGCTAACACAGAAGGCCTCTGGTTAATGAAGTTTGCAGATGACTGCAAACTAGAGCCATAGTAAAGTCCCCAAATGATGTGGACATCCTACAGAAGGGCCTTGCTGAGACAGATGCCTGGTGTCAGAGCCATTGCCTCAAGCTCAATACCAAAAAGTGCACTGTCATCCCCTTTGGTCAAAATTCTGTACCCATGAACTACCACATAGGCAGCAATCTACTTAACACCGAATGTGTGATAAGAGACCTTGGGACCCAGGTGGACAGTAGTCTCTCCTTTGATAGTCACATCACCACAGTAGTCAGGAAGTCCTTCTACATGGCACACCTCGTCATAAAAGGGTTCTCATCCAGGAAAAAAGAGGTCATTGTTCCCTTCTACTCGACACTCATTAGACCCATTATAGAGTACAGTGTCCCTTTTGGAATCTACCTCACAAGACATCTGCAGCAGCTGGAAAGGCCACAGAAGTACCTCACAAAGAGGATTACTGGTCTCAAACAAATACCCTACACTGACCGCCTCAAAAATCTCCAGCTTCACTCCATAGCATATTGCCTACTCCGAGGGGATCTCTGCCTAACATATAAAGCTATGTCAAACCCAGAGCTATTGGACATTCTACACCTAAAGAAATCCCAATCCCTCCAAGCTACACACTCTCTAGGGACCTAAACCTTGTCACCACAATAAACAGGACATGCTGGAGGGATAGATTCCTGTCCTAGAGACTTCCCATACTCTGGAACAGGCTACCCATCTATGTCGAGCAAAGTTCTTCATTAGCACTGTTCATGAAAAATCTTGAGTGGATGGGAAATAGGAAATACACCCCGGGGATCACGTCTGCATCTCTGCTCGACAGTGGCACAGGAAAATAACTTGTTTGGGTGGCATAAGCCAGGGAACCTTGTTGGCTAGGCTTATGTAGGCCCTTGGGCCGATAGCCTAGTACCCACCTATGATAGTCGTGTTTTGTTTGTGGGAAGTGGACAAGAACATGGGCACTGCTAGCTGTCACTTCCTTAGATGATTCATTGCATATTAAATCCACAGCAAGAGCTAACAGGCCTACTGGAAAAATGGACTACTATTTATTAATCTCCATTAACCTAGTTAGGGTCTCAAGATTTCTCATACAGTTGGTTTACATAATACAAGCTGGAATTGGAAACAATCGGCGTAAGTAGCAGAAGACCTAGAGGCAGGATTTTTCTTGTGTTTCTGTAATTTGAATATAGATTTCCCTGTGTATGCTATTATTCATACATCACTGTGCATAAACAGTCTGACTCTATCTTGCAATGATGTCAGTGATTATAATTCGGTTAATTTGTTCTTTTTTATCTTGCTATCCTGAGTGTTATTGGCTTACTTTTATTCACTGCTGTGAGTAATATCATCTGTAGATAGTATATGTTTTGAGGGATAGGGGACACACATTTGGAGATGTAGATAGATACTGTATCTGAGATGATGGCCCCTCTGTCATATATTTTTGCTCATCATCAGGCAAATATGATGTCTGCTTTGATGTTTTCACATAAAGTGTGTATTTATATGCAGCGATATTGTGTTGCCTTTCCTCACCAGATGATGTATATGTGTATCTTTGAAAAATTGTAGATAGAAGATGTGAGTGTGTAGATGGCAGATGTGTGTGCTGGTAGTCTGATAAGGACAAATAAGTATACACTTGTGTAATCTTGGTGGAATGTGGTAATAGATGATCTTGTTCATTTTTCATCTGACAACCATGATAAATTATTTGGACATAAGTATCAGAATTTGTTTTGTGTATAAGAACTTTGAATAGTTAATTTTTCTTGGCTCAATGTACCCTTTTTACTATTTTGATTTTCTTGAGGTATTAGAAAAGTGTCAAAACCAGTCTTTTTGCATAGCAGACATTACCTCTATGGAGTCTGTGGGACACTTAATACAGGGACAGAGCCTCCAGCCTCTCCTGGTTAGCTTGGTTCTTCTAGGCCTGTGATATTTTTTTTTTGTGAAGAGCATCGAACGTCTCTCCAGCTGTTGGCTATATCTACTAATATACATTTCCCAAACAGGGCATTACATTCTGTGATGGTCCTGATTAGTGCAGAATATACAGGAGTCAGGACTTCTTTGGATCTAGAGGAGACCCCCCCTTTGTGATAAACTGTCCCAGATATAATGGATATCCTAATCCCTGTTGCAACATGATGATCAAAGGAAAGGGAGTTATCAACCCGTGTTCCAGGGTCTCTCGCAACATCTCTGTTTTGGAATGGGATGTCGTCTATACTATAAACTGGGTGAAAGAATTGTTTTCCACATGCAACAAGTTTGTATTTTTTTAGCATTTAGTTCTAGCTTATTTTGTGACTGCCAGCTATTAGCATGTGTTAGTTCAAGTTACACCTTCTGTATGCCAGAAGGAAATTTGAGGATGACAGCCAGTACAATCCTGCTCAAATTTGGTCAACCAGAAAACCCCTTATTTGATTTGGAACTCTGAGAAGTATATGTTGAATAGCAGAGTTCATATGATCATAGGAGGTTACTAGGCTAATGGCTCTGGGGCCCTTACAAACCTAGCCAAGAGTTTATCCCTGAAAAAGAAACCACAGTCAGCACCTGTCATTGAGGGAGACAGGTGGAACCACTGGGACAAATTTGTGGTTTCCTATCTACTCATGTTGGAAGAGGGTCAGCGAGGTACTCTGATATATGTGGGAAGTCTATTCCAGAAACAGGGCAGCCTTTGGGAGACAAACCTATGTCTACAACACATTTGTTTTGTTGATGTGAGATATTAGATTTAGGCCTTTTGAGTGGGTAATGCACAAGGAGTTAGACTTACGGATATGGAGTATCTCTAGTAGGGCAGGGTCAGAGATTGCCTTGTAGGCGAGAGACAGATCACCTCTGAGCAATCTGTACGGTACCAAATAGAGTGATAGTGATTTGAGTCTCTCCACATAAGAGTGGTGTTGGAGGCCATGTATTCTCTTTGTGAGGTATTTTTGTGGCCTTTCCAGTTGATGCAGATGTTTGGAGAGGTACATACCAAGTGGGGAATTATACTCGATTATTGGCCTAATAAGGGAGGAGTACAGAGAGGTAATAACCTCCCTTTTTCTGGATGCAATCCTTTACTTACGAGATGAACCAATTAAAAGGCTTTTCTGATCACTGCCGCTACATGATGGTCGATTTGAGATTGCCGTCAACCTGTGTACCCAGGCCTCTCGCCACAGGTGATGTGCTTAGGGGGTTGCCACTGATGTGGTAATCAGTAGTGGCTGTGTTTTTGCTGAATGGTATGATAATACATTTTTTGCATTTAAATTAAGGCCGTGACTGCCAGTCATTTGTTGCTGTGAGACCCACTTGCAGTATGTTAACATCATTTGGGGAGTCAGTGACACCACCTGACTTACAGACATTTGCAAACTTGGTCGGCCACATTCAAACTTGGTCGGCCACATTCTTTTTGTCTTTGCCTGGACCTCAGAAGTAGATGCCAAAAAGTAGAGGCCCCAGGAGAGATCCCTGGGGAACACCACTAGTGACAGGTCTGCTGTCTGAAGTAGGGGCACCTATTTTGACCTTGTGGGTCCTATTGGTGAGGTGGTTGGCCGACTACCTGATGAGATATGGATTTACGGCAAGTTGTGTTAGCTTTTTGATGATGCCTGAGTGGGGGATTGTGGCAATGGCTTTGGCCAAGTAAAGGTAAGCTGTATGTACTGATTTTCTCCCTCATCTAGGGCCTTGGTGATCATATCAAAGAAGTCAACCGGGTTCAACAGGAAAGATCTGCCTTGATGGATCTGAATTGGGTAGGGTCAAGTGCTTGGAGATTGCTTATGTTCTTGTTTATGAGAATCAAATAATATGCTCCATGGCTTTACAGATCAGACTTGTCAAGCTAGTGGGATGATAGTTTCCAAAGTCAGTAGTGACACCATCTTTGTGCAAGGGGATGACAGTGGCAGGTCTCAGCTCTGCTGGAATGAAGCCTGTACTTGGAAAGTGGTTGAATAGGCTGCTCAATGATGAAGCTAGTTCTTGCTGGAGATGGTGCAGAATAGAGCATAGCATGGATCCCTGTGGGTCTCCACTAATTACCTTCATGCATTTCAAGGAAGGACCAACTGCAATTCTTAGGAAAGGGACTGACCCCTGCCTGCCAGGATACACAGTAGGAAGTGCTGCCCATTTCTTGTGCTTAATATCACAGGTCTGTATGCCTACTTTCAGGCATACATTATGATTCTCAGAAATATGTGAAAAGTTAAGAATATGTTTGCAATGGTACCAAAAATAAAAATCATCACTGTGTGTACAACAATTTAAATGAACCATTTAAGGAGGACTGACGCCCCCTTAACCCCCACCTTTAACATTATTTTTAGTAATATTTAGTTATATTTAGTGTTGATTGTTGTGAAATGGATTATTGCTTACTCATATAAGGATGCAGTGATAGATGTATATTTATTCAAATTAATGATACTTCCCACTGATACATTACAAGATTATAACTAAATATCAGTAAAAATAGTGTGGAAAGTAAGGATTGAGCCCTCCTTATATGGTATATTCACTTAAATTACATGAAAATTAAAAATATTATTTCCAAATCTCATTTGGTACAGTCACTTAGATGAAATTCACCTGCATTAGATCAGTATTTCTCTCTAATTGCTTGTGGTTGTGACAATAACTCTGTTATCAGTTTGTTCTCTCTCTTTTTAGATGGTAATTGAGGCACTAGATGTGGATAAAGTGTTAACTAAATGAATTGGTTGCATTTGGCAGCTTTTGTTTTCAAACCCAGTCTCAATCATTGTGGCCCTGGTCAGCAGCCCAGCAGTAGTGCACCATGAGCAAGGTATTAACAATCGCTGCACCCGCCATCTTTACTGTATGGGTACTGTCTCTCATAGGGATCAGTGTGAAGCACATTTAGGCTATTAATCATGTTAACATGTGGCATTTTGCAAGGTTAAGATATTCTGTATGAACAGTATAATCAATGTCTATGGCTTGTGTTACCCTTTCAACGTTTACCAGATTGATTAGACAGGACCTACTCTTAAGAAAGCCAAACTGCTGGAGTCAAGTCTTATAAGGTTTTTATATCAGTTTTTTGTCAGTTATGATGAATCCCATGGCCATGTAAATAAAGTTCATCAGGCTTGTGGGGACACCCATGTGAAATATCACAACTGCTGTCTGCTATACTTCGGGGACAAAGCCAGTGGCTAAGTTAAGGATGAACAGCTGTAGACATGGGTCCACCAGAGCATGTTTAGTGCAGTTGATCAGGCAGCTGGGTGTTTTATTGGGTCCCAAGGAAAAGGCAGTTTTGGTTTTAGAAAGTATCTTTAGCAAGTGCTCTTCAGTGATTATAGGGAGTTCTAGATTATTGTAGATAAGAGTTTTGTACTATTATCTCAGGGGTGAAATTTGCAATGCATTTGTGAGCTAGTATGTTGGCAATTATCCACTGGATCCAAGTAGACTGTGCCATTTTGAATAAGTTCTGGTCAGCATTAGTTATTTCTTTGTTTCCTGATATAATTAAACATAATTTGTAATAGACTAGCATTAGAAGCTAAAGACAAAGTTCATAGGATGCCTTTGTTTTCTGATGGCATTTTTTCAGTACCTTCAATAACTGTTTAATTCTGACTTTGATTTGTGAGACTTTCGTTTTGTTGTATATTCTAAGATGCTTGTTTATATTGTTATTTTGTTTGGTTATGCATGTGGATTACCATGATGATGTCTTGAGTTTCCCATTTTGTTTAGTTCTTCTAGGAACTGTCAGGTTAGTGCTCATGAAGATTACTTGCATAACTACTAGCTATGTCAATATTTTGTTTGTTACAGATGGACTTGAATTCTAAGACTTCATCATAAAATTGTATGAGAATAGTTCAAATGAAGTCTTCAAATACATTGATAGTTGCATCTGATGTTTTGTGGATTTTGGGTGTACCAGTGGGATAGTGCACGTAGATCACATAATCATAGCATCATGAAATATACGGTGCAGTTGGACCCTGCAGCAAGTCAGTGTTAAAAAAAGCTGATCTGATGAAGTCCAGTTGGTGGAGAAAAGCAGTTATAAATTGAAGGCAAATTAATTCAGTGACTAACTCTGAATGAGTTTGTTTCTTCAGTAGCATCTGAAGATGTCATCATTACATTATTTGCTGCAGTATTCTTAACTATATTGAATTCCCTGCCACGAAAGCCCGACGTCCGGCCAGTCTTCCGAAGAATTCTGAATTTGAAAGGTATGCCGAATGTCATCATGCACACCCTGTGTAACGTAGGGCATAAAGGTGTCATTCAGGCTTGCCAAAAACAGAACTTCTTTGTCGCCAGTCTGAACATATCTTTTACAGAGTTGGTCTGTTTACCTGCATCCAATTTCTGCCAGATGAATGCATTGTTGTTCTCCAGGGACTTCCTATGTTTCTTTGCTGTGTTTGCTAGGCAAGTGCCCTATTGAGGATTTTGTTTTTTTCTGTTTTTTGTGTTCCTTGAGGTTAATGTCCTCCAGGAAGAATAAATGCCAGTGTGTGAGACAAATTTGTCATAGAGACCGGAACACTGTATTTTTTGCTTGGGAGCTTCTCATGTCCATACTTCTTGTTCTATTTGTCAGGTGTTTGTTCCAAAAACCCTTTGCAGTAGACTTTCTCCCCTTTCCTTGTATCTTGAGAACCAGCATCGTAGTGTACTCACTAAATATACTATGGAACTTAGTCTCATCAGTAAAGATATACTATGGAAGGAATCTTCTGCTGTCCAGCCTTTGCCAGGTGTTTCTCCTGAGGTAATTATGAAGCCAGAGGCTCACCTGGCTGTGTTGTCGGATTTCTCTGCTGCAACCATGTTGGAGCTGGTGAGGATCCAGCTTGGCAGCACATAGGTTCATAGGTAGGTACTAGGCTATTGGCCCTAGGACCTATATAAGCCTAGCCAAACGGTACCCTGGCTTTTGCCACCCAAGAAAATTATTTTCCTGTGCCCCTGTCAAGCAGAGAGACAGAAGTGATCCCCAAGGTGAATTTCCCATCTCCCATCCAATCGTCAAGATTTTTCTTGAAGAGTGCTAATGAGGAGCTATGTTTAATATAGATAGATAGTTTGTTACAGAGTATGGGAAGTCTCTGAGACAGGAATCTATCCCTCCAGCATGTTCTGTTTATTGTGGTGACAAGGTTTAGGTCCCTAGAGTGTGTAGCTTGGAGGGATTGGGATTTCTTTACGTGGGGCATGTCCAAAGAAGACATCCGAAGAGGCTTTGCAGGTATCCATCTCAGATGTTCAAAGGGAACCACTGTTTTTTTTTCTGAGGGGCCTAAGGGAGTTCCTCACTTTCTAGTTGAAGTTCCTTCTATGGTTGTCGACTGTTGAACTGGATTTGAGCCTTCTTAGAACATTCCATTAAAAATGAAACAAAAAAATGAAACTTGTTCCTTCTGCTTCTAGAAATCCACAAAGCGAGTAGCAGATTTTTACTGACTGGTTATTTTCTGCCTTAATGTCCATAAAGCCTCCTCATGGGGTTTCATTTACTGCTCCTCCTTGGTCCTCTACTCCTCTTAAAAGGCCTAGAGACCAGGATTCTTCTGAGGATGTGTGCTTATGAGCCCTAACTTATTCTACTCGGATTCATTCTCCTTTGGACTATGGCTCAGAGGAGGAGGAATCTATTTGTCCTGATCCTTTGGAGGAAATTTCCTTTGCGGATACACACTCTAGCAATGATGGATTTCTTAAATGGGATTGTACTCGGGTCTCTGATATCCATAAAAGGTACTATGAGTTGTTGCGGTTGCACTGCGGCTATTCCTCCTGTCTTTGCTGCTTTACTGGATGCTTTCTCCAATGCCCCTCACACCTCATTCTCTCTTCCTGCTCCCAAGAAGCCTGATAGGTTTTATAGGGTTCTTTTTTATATAAATGTCCTGCAGCTGACCCTTTGGTAGTGTCCATAGCCTCTGATAAGCCGTCTCAGTTGCTTCCTTCGCCCAAGTTATTGCCTTTTGACAAGGACAACAGAAGTATGGATGGCTGGGGATTACACTTCTCTCAGGCCTGTCAACTTATTTCCGATTTTCCAAACCCTGAGGGTAAAACTTCTGTTGTTTCCTTGCTAGGGACTTCCTCTCAAGTTGTTCATCATTCTATTAAATGTAGTTATGATGCGGCAGATACCTCTTTTAGAGCTGCTGTTTTTGGTTTAGTTATGAGGAGGTATTCTTGGCTTAGGCTTCAGCCTCTACCTGGTGATATTAAAGCTAAGTTGATGTATGCTTCTCTGGATTCTAAACTTTTGTTTGGGGAAACTGCTGCTGGTTGGTTTAAGTCCCTTCAGGATAAGGGTAAGGACTTACCGGAACAAACATGTTTGTTTCTCCTATGCCTAAATTTCAGAGAAACAACCAAGCCTGCCTTTGTTTTTAGGCAATCTTACCCTTCTACTAAAGGCAAGAAGAGTGCTGAACATCCTCCTCCTGTTAAGGTTACTCAGTTTTTAGGCACTCCGAAGCCTTCCTTTCTGGACAAACCAGGTGCTGTGTGACTATGCATCCCTTCCCAGCCACATTCGCCTTTCTCTTCTGGTTTGGCTTGAGATCACTCAGGATTGTTCAGTTCTGCCAGTCATTCGTCAAGGGTACTTCATGGTGTGGAAATCCTGTTCTCCATTTATGGGCATTCCTCAGCCTCCTCAGGAACATCTTCTCTTTTTTTAGCAGAGGTTCTTCAAGATCTCTTGTCTGAGTGTATTATTCAAGAGGTGCCCGTGTTCCAAAGGGGGAAAAAGGTTCTACTTCAGACTGTTTCTAGTGCCCAGAAAAGAGGGCACATGGAGACCTATTCTGCACCTCTCTCATCTAAACACTTTTCTAACTGGATGTTCTTTCTAACTGGATGTTCTCCCTTCAGATTCTGTTTCCTGTCTTGCTCCCTCAGGCCTATGTGGTGTCTCTAGATCTCAAGGATGCTTATCTCCATATTCTGATCTGTCCTTTTTTTAAGTTAAGTTTTTGCATTTCTCTGTTGCTTCCTGGCATTTTTAGATGTCCTTCATGGATGCATCTGCAGTCATAACAAATGGGTTGTCCTGTCGTCAGGCAGCCCTTCGGTCGGCCGGATTCCAAAGTCCGGGTCCGGCTTCGGCTGATGTCGCGCTTCACCTGACATCATCTCTGCTGGTCTTCGGGTATAAAGGCATCAGCCGACGCCATTTTCCTTAGTCTTTCTTGCCGCGTGGCGCCCGAAGCAGAAGCTGTTCGCAAGTGCCGGTCGGTCAGATCCAGAGATTACTACTACCGAATACTACTTCGAAGACTTCTAAAAAGCTAAGTACCCCATTGGGGACTCTTTCTTGCCTCAGCCGATGTCAGAAAAAGTCAATAATTGTTTAACTTGTGGGAAACAAATACCTCATAAAGATTTCCACTCTTACTGTTTGCCTTGCTTAGGCCCAGACCACGACGTAGCAGCCTGCTCGGCCTGTGCTTCCTTCAACCGACGAACGCTTAGGCGTCGGTCGGAGTTTGCTGAACAGTTTTTCAGCTCAGATTTTGCGTACATTATGCCGTCGGATCCTCCGACTACCCAAATTGTTAAAAAATGCAAAGAAAAAGACCAACACTCGCGGTCCGCGGTTTCAGCCGAAACCACGGTTAAGCAAGCCGCGAGTGTCTCTGTTACGGCCGAAACCGAGAAAACTGGTCCATCTTCAGCCGAATCCATGACTACTACTGAGGCTCCTGCTACCTTACCTGAATCAGCCTCAGAAATTTTGCCTACAACTGTGGTTCCTACTGATCTATCAGACACCATCCCCTTGGATATCTCTACCCCAGCACGTGGTGCTGCTAGGCCTCCTGCAGCCATGTCTATTAAGGCCTTTGCCAGGGCTAAAGCAGCCAAATCAGCTAAATCAGTGCCTGTTAAACCACCCTCACTCAGGCCCACTTCTAGTTCACAAATGCTTACTTTGGCAGAAGATTTAATATCCTTAATTAGGGGATCCCAATCTCACCCAGACAGGGCCTCTCAGCCACCAGAAAAGAGACCTAGAGCAGAGCCCCGAGCCTGTGTCCTCTGATGATTCTGGATGACTCCGACATTACAGACCAGCCAGAGGCTCCTTTTCCAATTATGAAGATTCAGATGCTGAAGAATCCATTCCAGCTGCCTCTCCACCAGAGGAATTCTCCTTTGGGAAACCTTACATGCCATGAGAGAACAATTCCAATGGCAGGGACAAGATTTCTCAGATTCAAGAAAAAGGCTTAGGACTTTTCTGCACTTACCACAACATAGGCCCTTAGCTATACCTCCTGTCCTACCTGTTGTGGACGATGCATTTAATGATGTCTGCACTGCACCTGATTCTTTACCTCCAGCCCCTGCCAAACCAGATAGATTTTACAGGGTGCCAGACACTCATCACCACCTATACAAGGCCCCACTTGCAGACCCCAAAACTATATCCCAGTGGCTCAAGGCAGTAGCCTCGACCACAGCAAAAACCCTATTCCTCTGAAAGGGAATCCAGGTCCTTAGAGAGATGGGGAAAAAGTCTACACCTCTGCTACTCTCTCGGCTAGAGCTTTAAACTGTCAGTTTCACATGATCCAATACCAAGAGTTTATGCTTGATCAGTTAATTAAAAAGCTGTCCTCTGATGAATCTTTAGATAAGAAATATGTATTAGAAATGGTGAATAACATCCAACAGGTTAGTAACCATTCTTTAAAATGTGGCTATGATGCACTGGAGGCTTCATTTAGATCAGCCATGACTGGCACAGTGATAAGAAGGCATGCATGGTTGAAAGAACAGGTCTTGCCGGATCATGTTAAAGCTAAGGTATTGGATGCTCGTATGGATAAGGCCAGTCTATTTGGGGAACCTGCCCAGCAGGTAATGAAGAAAATGGAAGAGAAGGCAAAATCTGTACAAACAGTTAAAGATTTCCTACAGGTTCAGCCCCCAAGGTTTAGCAGGAACTGGCCTGCCAAAAATTGGTCCTTTCCTGACTCCACAAGATCCCAAAGGGGCAGGAACAGACGCTCTAGGGGCAGAAATCAATCCAGAGGAGGTGCCTACAGAGGACGACAGTGGCAAGGCAATAACCGAGGCACAGACACAGCCACTTCCACTACAACAGGACAATCTCAGTGACTTGGCTCTATCTCCGCCTACCAGGGAGCAAATAGCACCACCATTAGGCAGAAAGTTAGCCTTATTCTCGAAAAATTGGCACTGTATTACAAAAGACAAGTGGATTTTGCAAACCATAGACCAAGGCTACCGGTTCCACTTCCACACTTTACCAGTAAAAAGAGGAATGCCAAACCTGCCCCCAAATCAAAAAATAGAAGCCCTGCACCAGATAGCGGAATTAATAAAGATGAGAGCTGTGGAAAGGGTGCCAATAACAGAACAGGGCAAAGGATTCTACTCCAGACTATTCCTAGTACCAAGAAAAGAAAAAATGGAGACCTATTCTCGACCTGTCCATCTTAAACACATACATCATTGTCCCAAAATTCAAAATGCTGACCCTACAGCAACTTCTTCCCATGCTGGGCAAGGAGTGTTGGCTGGTAACTCTAGATCTCAAGGAGGCATACCTGCACGTCCCCATTCGACCAAATTGCAGAAGATACCTCAGATTTCTTGCAGGATCAGAGCATTATCAATTCTCAGCATTGCCCTTTGGCTTATCTACTGCGCCCAGAGTATTCACAAAATGCCTGGCATCAGTAATCGCTCACTGCAGAGTACAGGGAATTCAAATTTATCCATACCTGGACGACTGCTTGTTACAAGCGGACAACAAAAGCAAGCTGACAACAGATTTACAAAGGGTCATTTACTTGCTACAAGCCCTGGGATACACAGTCAATTTTCAAAAGTCAAGGCTGATCCCATCCCAGACAAGAACATTCTTGGGCGCGGAATTGGACACAGTAAAACAGATGGCATTCCTAATTGCAGAAAAATAAAAAGAACTCCCTCTTTACTTCTTAGCATTAACAAAGCAGAACAAACTAACAGCAAGAAAAGTTCTGCAGGCCTTGGGCTTCATGGCATCATGCATAATCTTGGTCCCACATGCCAGACTGCATATGAGAAAGTTACAGTGGTACCTAAAGAATTTATGGTCTCAACACAGGCACAGCTTAGAAACAGAAATACCACTAATCCCATGCTTAAAACAGGAGTTCCTCTGGTGGGCTCGGGCATGCCAGTCAAACCCAGGCTTACCCTTCCACAACTTTCGAGCAAACCAAACCATCACAACGGATGCCTCAGACCTAGGATGGGGGCACACATGCTGGACAAATGCATTACAAGGACTGTGGACTCAGGACCAGCTGCACCTGCACATAAACCAAAAAGAAATGCTGGCAGTAAAACTGGCAATCCTAAAATTCAGACCATTCCTCAAAGAAGGCCATTTGATGATAAGGACAGACAACACCACAGTCATGTGGTACATCAACAAACAGGGAGGCACTCATTCTTACCCCCATGCAGAATGACTTTGGACCTTTGGAATCTGGCTCTCAGCTACAACATCCAGTTACAGGCAATATTTGTACCGGGTGCTCACCCTAGCAGACATTTTAAGCAGAACAACCTCGGATGCTCACGAATGGATGCTACACCCGGACATCTTCAAGGCCATCACAAAGAAATGGGGAATGCCACAGATAGATCTATTAGCTTCCCCACAAAATCACCAGCTCAAAAAATTCTGCACAAGGACATTCCACCCACTTGCATGGAAGGTGGACTCTCTATCCTTCAGCTGGAAAGGCCTGACAGCATATGCATTCCCACCTCTTCCCTTGATGCACAAGGTACTACTGAAAATCAAAGAGGAACGTCCCAGGATAATTCTGATAGCTCCGAACTGGCCAAGACAACACTGGTACCCATTGCTGAGGAGCATGTCTCGGGAGAAAATGTGGTCAATACCCCTGATGCCTCTGATGTTAACTCAGAACAACTACAACATCATACATCCAAAGCTAAAAACCTTGCAACTGACTGCCTGGAACATCACATAGCAGTATCTAACCCAGACCTTTCACAAAGGGTTAAAGACATTATCCTTGAAGCCCGCAGACCTTCAACAAGAAGGAACTATGCAGGAAAATGGAAAAGGTTCGTCATTTGGAGTACTGAAAGAGGAAAAGATGTGTCGAACATAGATATTGCTAACATTCTGGAGTACTTGGCAGAGCTTCTACATATAGGCCTGTCCTATTCCTCCATCAAGATACATGCATCAGCTATTTCAGCACAATACAGCTTTGATCCTCCTGTCTTTTCACATCCTCTACTCAGGCAGTTTCTCAGAGGGATCAAGAATGTAAAACCTCCTAGGAAACCACCATTACCAGCATGGGACTTGAATTTTGTACTAGAAAAGTTGACACTCCCTCCGTTTGAACCAGCAGCAACAGCAGATCTACAACACCTGTCATGGAAAACTGCTTTCCTGCTGGCTATTACTTCAGCAAGGAGGGTTTCGGAACTACAGGCCTTAATGGCAGTGCAACCCTTCCTAATCTTCCATCAAGATAGGGTATCCATGAGAACTAATCCTACATTTATGCCTAAGGTGGTATCCAGAGTGTCTTTAAACCAGGCAATCCACCTACCTACCTTCTTTCCCAATCCACAAAACAGAGGTGAAAGAATAATGCATACCTTGGATGTACATAGACAGTTACGCTACTACCTGGACAGAACCAAAGGTAACAGAAAAACTGACCAGCTCTTTGTAGCCTATGCAACAGGAAGGGAAGGAAAAGCAATTTCCAGACAATCTCCAAATGGATAGGAAATTGCATAAGATTCTGTTACTCCTACCATGGAAAACCAATTCCACAGAACATAAGACCTCATACTACAAAGGCTACAGCCACTACCACAGCTTTCTTAAGAGGAGTGGCAACCAAGGACATTATTGAGGCGGCTACTTGGACCTCCGTGCATACATTTGCCAAGCATTATAATTTACCTCTATATTCTAGATCCCGAGCAGGGTTTGCCACTGCTGTACTGCAAGGGATCCTGACTACACCATAATTATTATTCCTCCTCCCCTAGTTTGGCTATGGTATTCTACCCATTTGTTATGACTGCAGATGCATCCATGAAGGACATAGTACAGTTTTGTACCTACCTTAAATGTAGATGTCCGAACTGGATAGCATCTGCAGTCAGGATTACCTCCCTCCTTCCCTCTGCGGTACTCCTAGGGTATTTACCCTCCTAATAGCTAGCTGGGGAGTCTCTTATGGTGTATTTGTTTGTATATATGTACATACATGTTTATTTTTTGTGTTTGCCTTCTACTATTTTGGAAACATTGGCATTTATCCAAAATTTAGCTTTCCAAGAGGGCAATTGGCATCTGGGGCAAGAAACACTGAGGAAAATGGCGTCGGCTGATGCCTTTATACCCGAAGACCAGCAGAGATGACGTCGGGTGAAGCGCGACATCAGCCGAAGCCGGACCCGGACTTTGGAATCCAGCCGACCGAAGGGCTGCCTGACGACAGGACAACCCATTTGTTATGACTGCAGATGCTATCCAGTTCGGACATCTACATTTATGGTAGGTACAAAACTGTACTTTCTCTGCTTTGCTCTTTGACCTTTCTACTGCCCCAAGGGTGTTCAGCAAATGCCTTGCTTCTGTGATTGCCTTTTGCAGACTTCAAGGAATCCAAATATTTCCATACTTGGATGACCTGTTGATTTCAGGTGTCCTCTGCAGAGACCCTTTTGCAAAATCTTAAGTTTGCCATATCCCTTCTTCAGAGTCTGGGGTCCACGATAAAATTCAAAAAGTCTTCTCTGACTTCTTCCCAAGATCTTGATATTTCTGAGTTGCAGGGTTCAGATGGTGCCAAAGCTTGCATCATTGCCCCCTCCAAAGGCTTTGCTCGTTTCTTTCTTTCACACTCTTCTTTCTCTGGCTTCCATTACATCCAGGGAGTTTCTAAGAGTTCTGTGTTTCATGGCATCCACCATTTAGATGCTTCCTCTGGCCAAATTTCATATGTGAAAGTTTCAGTGGTTTGTGAAGTAAGTGTTGTTTTAACTTGCTCATCCTGTAGAATTTATAGTTCGTTTTCTTCTTTGCCTCAGACAGGAACTTCTCTGGTGGATTCAGCAGTTGTCTTTGAATCCAAGGATCCCTTTTCATCCCACTCTTCCCTCTCAGGAATTGTGCATAGAGACTTCAGGCATGGGATGGGGGTGACTTTTGGCTCCCTAAAGGTACAGGGGGTATGGTCTCCTTGAGCAGAAGGAGCACATCAATATCAAAATGATGAGGGTTCTTCTGCTGGATCTTCAAGCCTTTCAGTCTCTCTCTTCTCTAGGGCATCTCAAGGTTATTCGCAGACAATACCACAGTGATGTGGAGGAACAAGATCGTATCTTCTTTGCTGGTTGACACTTCTGGTATGGGATTTTGCTGTCAAGTGTCGAGTAACTTTTCAGGCAGTTTATATCCCTTCCAGTCAGAACATTGTGGCAGACACACTGAGCAGGTCCTTAACTTAGTCCCACAAATGGATGCTTCACAGGAATGTGTTCCTGAACATTTTTCCACCAGTGGGGTACTCCAAGTAGATCTTTTTGCCTCCCCTCTGAAGAGGCAACTTTCTCTGCTTGTGCTAGAATCCCATGTCCTCTGGTATAGAAGATGGATGCCCGTTCATTCTCTTGGAAGGGGATGTTTCTTTTTGCATTCCCTCTCCTTCCTTTCATTCTGAAAGTTCTGTTCAAAATTCAACAGGATGTTCCCAAAATCTTGTTGGTGACTCCCTTTTGGCCACAACAGCACTGGTTCCCTCCTCTTCTGCATCTAGCCATGGGTAGTTATCACAAGGTACCTCACGGTGTGAATCTAATCACACAAGACAAGGGAACGCATATCCATCCCCACCTGTCCATGCTTCAGCTGACACTGTGGGTGATAGGATTATGATTTCTCATAGACACCTTTTTTCTGAGGACGTGCTGCAAGTCCACTAAGAGGCCAGGAAACCTATGACTAGTTAATCCTACTTATCCAAATGGAAGAGGTTTTCTTTTTGGTCTCTCTCTCTCTCATAACCTGGACTCACTCACTGAGGATGCTCCTTTGGTTGTCTCTCTTATTTGTGTGAGTTACTCAATGCTGGCTTGGCCTATTCTTTTTATAAGGCCCAACTATCCACTATCTCTGTTTGTTTGCCTTTTTCTCCTCCTTTAGCTGTTAGATTTGAGGTGAAACAAATTCTTAAAGGTGTCTTTTTAGTATTAGACCTCCAAGGAAGCCTGTTCCTCCTCCCTGGGATCTTAATTTTGTTTTGGAGAAGTTGACTCTGGTTCCTTTTGAGCCTGCTGTTTCAGCTTCCTTGCAAAATTGTTCCTGGAAGACTGTTCTTTTGTTAGCACTTACTTCTGGCAGATGGGTGTTTGAGTTGCAGGCCCTTATGACTCATCCTCCTTTTTAATTTTTCATGAGGACAGTGTGTCCTTGCATACTAACCCTTCTTCTGTGCTAGAAGTGGTTATGCTAGAGGTGGTTAATGAGCTATCTGGTAATCAGTCTAATAATCTGCCTGTTTTTTTCCTGTTTCCGCAAACTGACCGTGAGAGGGTGCTGCATACTTTGAAGATGCATAGGCAACTTAGACTTGGTCATATCCAAATAACTCCTATCAGAAAATCTGATCAGGTTATTTGCTTCTTTTTGTCCTAGATTTTTGGGGCTTTCTGCATCCAAGCAGACTATTTCTTTTTTGATTTCTAAGGCTATTTCCTTTTGTTACACTTATGGCAAGAGCCTTCCTTTTTTAACAAAGACTTTCTACTAGAGCTTTGTCTTCTGGTGCTTTTTTTTCAAAAGCTTAAGATACTAATTCTATTCTTGAATCAGCTACTTGGACTTCTGTGGATACCTTTACCAAGTACTACAACTTGGATGGTATCTCTAGAGCTAGGGCTGGTTTTGCTAGTTCAGTTCTTCAAGTTTGTTTTTTTTTTTTTTTAATATAGAGTATTCTTTTGCCCCATCCTCCTCTCCCCAGTTGCCTCATCAGCTTAGGCAGTCTCCCCTATAGTTAAGAATAGTGCAACAGTGAGTGTAAGGACATAGTACAGTTGTGTAAAATCTTACCATAACAGTATATGTCCTTGCCTTCACTGTTGCAGTAATCACTCCATCTCCCGAGTTCTTTACCTTCCTGGATGTACACATTACCTCTTGAGTTCCTTGGACTGGTGCTCCTCCTGGGGCAATCATTTCTGTTTTTGGTAAGCCTGAACATCACCTTTAAGCCCTACTCTACGCGGGGTGTGTGTGGGGATGTTCAGCACACCTTTTAAATTCAAAAGTCTTTGGAAGTCTGGCTGAACATCAGGCTTCCGTGACAGGGAATCCGATACAGTTAAAAATACTGCAACAGTGACGGCAAGGACATCTATTGTTACGGAAAGATTTTACACAACTGTACTTTGTGCACTGTATTTATTACTGTTGCTTAATATCTTTTATGTAAAGAGAAGCTCATTGCTAATCGTTTCCCTACCTTTTCCTACACTCCAGTATCACTGATTTTGGTTATATGTATTTTTGGATTCCAACGTGTTTTTGTTTCACAACTTTCTGATGAAAGCAATCTCATGCATTTGCAACTCACTGTATAAATACTCATAGGATCATAAGAAGTTGCTTAGCTAATGGCCAAATAACCTTTTTAAGCCCATCTATTCATGCCTCAATTTTCATAATTATCAGTCCCCTAAGACTAGAATGACTTTGGTATATGCCTGTGCCTTTGGGCATGTACAAGCTGCTCCTGTCCATAAAGGCCACAGGTGACAAGCCAGGGGTGACTTTAGTTTCCAGTCTGTTGGTCTGAATTGCATTTGAATACGATTAGAGAAGAGGTCTGTTTCTCATGAGTAGTCTGTTCCAGAGAAGGGATAATCTCCGAGACACATATCTGTTCCTCCAGCATGTTTTTCTTATGTCGCAGATGGGGTTTAGATCCTTAGATCAGGTAATTTAAATGCTGTTTGTTTTCTGAATGTATAGCAGATTAATGAGGACTGGATGGGTGAATGCCTTGTAGGGTAGGCACAGGTAACCTCAGAGTAGTCTGTACGAGACTCAGAATGGGGACAGGGCTTTGATGTGGTCCACATAGGACAAGTTATTTACACTCCTGTATTTTTTTAGTGAGGAACTTGTGTGCCTGCTCTAGCTGTTGGCAAATGCCTGGTTAGGTACATGCTGAAGGGTGCATTAGACTCTATTATTGGTCTAATGAGGGCTGAGCATAGTGGGGCTATGATCTCCTTGGATCTGGATGCCTTGCCCTTACTTATAAGTTGCACCATGTTGAAGGTTTTTTCTCGCTGCCATGGCACATGGTAATTAAAGTTCAGGTCACTGTCAATCTGAACTCCCACATCCCTTATTAGGTCTACTCTAATCCTTAATTGAGAGTTATCGATTGTTGTGAATTGCAGTGGTTGCCTATTTTATTTTATTTTATTTTATTTTACATTTGTTGACCGGGATAGTCTGACTGGATATGTCTATTTTCAGCGGAGGCCCGGGCAGAAAAGCTCCAGATAACACCGATAGAACCTAACTGGTATGAGTCAAACATATTAACAAAGCCCTCTAGTAGTTGCTCACAATAGTATACAAAAACAACAAGTTGCAGCAAGCTATTATGAGCATGAGATGCATACAATATTAATTTAAGGCATTGAATAAGTAGTGATTAATCAGGGTCAGTACAGGGACAAAGACAGTGCTGTTTAGAATACTGTTTGAGGCCTTTTTTGAAGAGACTTAAAGAAGGTTCAAGGGTAAGGTTAGATGGAAGTGAATTCCAATTCTTACTCAGCTAGAGTGTCTTCTGTGTGGAGACATGCGTGGATGGCCGTACCTTCGTTGAAGGTTGTGCGTCAGGGCTGGCAACTTGGCACATAAAATTCTACTGCCAATCATTAGCTGACCGGAGTAGTAACCGGGAAAAGCCGAAAGACGCAACAACCACCAATGACGTTGGCAAACAGAGTCGCCGTTAGTGGCAGCTTTGTGGGTTTGGGCCAACAGTTTATTGGATGATCGTAGTTGCCTTGAATTACTGTATGGCTTTGATATTTTTGAGTGCCGGAGTATTTTCAGGGTGGTACAGAATTTTGTGTGCTACTGTAAGCTGATTGAACAGAAGTAGACTAGGCACCCGAGTAGACTGAGGTTTTGACAGTGATGTGTCCTATATGTTGAGCCTATGGCAAATTTGGTAATATGGTTTGTAACAGTGGGAGAGCTTACAAAGTTCAGTTTTGCTCAAATTGGAGAGTATGGAGGAGGCATATAGAAGGGTAGAGAGTAGGTGTGAGCGGGCGATTGCAGTCATAGCTAATGGGCGTTGGAAAAGGTTTGCTTCTGTATAATTTGAGATTTTGCTGCTATCTTGTTCGAGATATTGCTGCTATTTGTTTGAGACATTGCTGCTATCGATTCACTTTATCAAGTGACTTGTTTTTTCTGTGTAATAAAACTGTGTGGTTACCTACAAGCGGACCTGGGCACTTTTCTTAGATTTATTTGCTTCTGTATAATGAGACAAGTTTCTTAATAGTTTTTTATAGTTTCATTGATATGCAGATCAAATTTGAGATTATTGTCCACTATTCCTCCTAAAAGCTTAGTATGGTTATCTGGAGAGATAGAGGTGCTGTTGGATGTTATGGAGAAGGAAAATGGGCTGGATCTACTGGTGGGGGTAAAGAGGAGCAGTTTAGTTTAGTTTTGTTGGGATTTAACAACAGACTGTGATTAGAGAGCCAATTTTCAACTGTGTTAAATGTGTTTTGTGTTTGCAGGTCTAAAGGGGAGGAGGCTGTAGATATTGGGGTAGAATCGTCTGCATATTGAATGCAGGTTACCTCAAGGATGACAGTATAAAGATGGTTGATGAAGATAGAAAAGAGTAGAGGACCTAGAATATAGAGCCCTGAGGGACACCAAGGGTGAGAGGTGGCAGGGTGGACAGTTTGCCCTGCCATAATACAGCCTGTTGTCTGCCATTCAGATAGGATATGAACCACTGAATAGCATGGTTATCTAGGGAGATGGATTTTAGGGAATGGGTGAGTAATTTGTTGTTGACCATATCAAAAGGCCTTTGACGGGTCTAGAAATAGGTCTGAAGATAACCTGTTGTTCCTATTTTGGAATTTGGTATTTGTAAAAGAAAGGAGGGGGGAGGTGGTGCTGTGATGTGGCCTAAAGCCATGCTGAGAGTTGGCAAGCAGACCGTTCTGAATGAGATGGTCCATAAGCTGCTTATGAAGGCACTTCTCCATTAATTTGGCTATTGGTGAGAGAATGGCAGTGGGTCTGTAGTTGGACAGTTCTGTTGAACTTCCACCTTTGTGGAGTGGGATAACCTGGGATATTTTCCAGATTGAGGGGATAGTTCCTTCAGTTAGTGTTCTTTTGATTAGGATAGAGATTGGGAATGCTGTGGTGTCAGCAGCTTGTTGTAGGTACTCTGCAGGAATGAGGTCAGCAGAAAGACTGATTGATTGGCTTTAGTTTTTTGATAAGGGATTGGATAAAAGTGTCAAGACAAGTTGAAGGTTAAAGGGGGGATGAGAGGTGGGTGGGTTAGTGGTAGAGGTAGAGTGGGTGGGAGTAAGTTGGTTAGCTAAGGACTTAATAGTTTCAGTGAAAGTTATTAAAGGCAGTGGCAACAGTTTCTTGGGATTTATGGGTGTAGTTTGATGGGGTTGGGGTAGTAGATTGTCCTTGATGAAGAAGTTGGGTAATACCTGCCCAAAACTGTTGGGGATTATTCTGGTTTAAATTTAAATCCCTTTTTCCAAAGGGTACGATCATGCATGTTTTGTAATGTTCATTAGGCTGTTGTTTTGGCACCAGTTATTTGTCGGTAACACACCCCCCCTCAATGATATCTACATCTTTGGGTGATTCATTGATTGCACCCAGCTTGCAGGCATCAGTAAATCTGATTAGACAAAGAACCTCTACATTTTCCTTAACTTCAGATAAGTATATTCCAAACTGGAGATATCCCAGTATGAGCCCTGTGGGGCACCATTAGTAACAAGTCTATTGGTGGAGGTGGATTCCCCCACCTTAACTTAATGTGTGCTATCTGTGAGCAATTTGGCTATCCATTAGCTGACATGGGGATCTGTGTCTAAATTAGGGAGTTTGTCTAAAATACCCAAGTGAGGTATCATTTCAAATGCCTGTACCAGGTTGAAGTAGGCACTGTTTTGCCCTCATCCTTGGTTCTAGTGACCTTCTCAAAGACATTCACCAGGTTTAGTAGGCATTAATCGCACTTGGCAAAACCAGATGGGGATGGGTCCAGTTTTTTTAGGATTTCCTATAGTCTTTGGTCATCAGACCCACAATAATTCTTATGACCTTCCATGTAAGATTAGACAAACTTATGGGTCTGTAGTTCCCTGGGTCAGTTGATGGTATACCTTTTGTGTAGTAGAATGACAGTTGCAGTCCTCCATTCCCTAGGGATGAAGCCTGTCTGGAGGCTGTGGTTGAACAGAGATTCTAGCAGGTCTGACAGGTCATGTTTCAAGCTATTTAGAAAGCATGCATGGATATCATCAACTCATTGATGCAGTATTTTTAGATGTCGAGAGTGCAATGTGGACCTGTTCTTGAATGATAGTTGGAAGAGAAATCATACAGGGTATTTCCTGGGGGAGTAGCCAATCATCTCAGAGCCATACGGATTCTGTCTTCTGCTTGTAACTTATTGTACTTGTTAACAATTCTGAGTAAAGGTACTGTTCACTATTCTTTTATCTTGTACTTTGGTAACTACTTTAGCCAATTAAATGTTTCTGTCAAGACTTTTCTCTCTGTACTCACAGCCTGAGAGGTATGCCTTCAGTTATAACTGAAATGTCATGAAATCGCAAGAAATGAATGTTTTTTTTGTATGTATATTCATATTGACTAGGCAGTCATTTTATTTCTAATTAGAACCGGCTAGTACAATTTAAACTTACATTCATTGATACATGCATAAGTAAGTACACACACACACATTCCCTGTTAAATTGTGATTTTATTTATTTTACAAAATAAATAAGCACACAGACACACAGGTTTCAGGTGAAGTCATGGGGCAGGATTCACGAAGGCTTGCACGGAGTCTGAGTAGTGTAAGAGTCCATGCAGCCTTCTCGATCCAGGAACAGCCCAAAATCCGTGTAAGAGACGAGCTAAAACGTCTCTTACACGGAGTGGATAAGCTAATCACCTCACTTGCAGCCGAATAGCATGCAAATGAGGATGATTAGCGATCCAGGAAGCCCAGAACAGCCCGTGTAAGAGCCGTTTTAGCTGCAGAAATGTACTCAGTTGACAACTGAGTACGTTTCTGCAAATTTCACAACGGAGCCATATCAGCTCCAAATAAAGGGTGCATATGTCTCGGGCAGCATGCCAATGGCCAAATATGTGGCCATTGGCAAGGTAACCTGATGCAAAAATAATACAAATATAATTTTTTTTTCGCCGATGTTTAAACCCAGCGCAGTCCCGTGCAAACGGGCTGCACTGTATAAAACATAAAAACGAAGGTTATAAACCCACAAATGTGTGTTTTATACAATACATAGGTTTACAATGCAGGGACCAGCAGACCAAAAACAACATGGCCACTGTGTAGTGGTTGCTAAGGGGGGAAGCCGAGTCTAAGAGATTTAACTAAACATTAGTAGGCAATCTGATGAAAATGAGTGTTAGGATACTGAATTCCACTGTCACTTAGCAAATGAGCACATTCTGAGTAGTGTAAGAGTTACAGAAGGGGGAGGAACAGAGTAGGAGATAGGTGACATCACAGGGGGGAATGGCAGAAAGAAATGCAGTTCATTGGAGGTCAGAGTTACATGACAGATGTCAGACATATATCATGGAAAGAGGAGCATCACAACATAAGCATGGGAAAGTCAAGAAATGGAAGGTGTACACTGTTGCCTACACCATAGTTTCTTGCTGGGCGTGCATACGCGTGTCGCGCCATGAAGCCTTGAAAGGACAGTGCGTGCGTGTAAGGCAGACTGAGCATGTGGGAGCGTGTTGTGAGATGTTTAACACTGTTTGCACGGGTGTGCGTGCGTTTTAACCTGAATAAGCAGATTCTGAACCGTGTAAGCATGTGTGCGCGTGTGTAAGCCAATGTGAGTGTGTTTCTGCTAGTATGCACACTGCTCCCCCCTGAGGAAACAGAGAGGAAAAAGGAAGCAACAGAATTAGTAGGAAGCTAGCAGGGAATACTGCTGGAGCTTGCAGGTGGAAAAA
>NC_056746.1:1165380320-1165437300 GCF_019279795.1 Protopterus annectens | reverse complement strand
CTAAGTCCCCTAACATTTTTTTTTCTTGCCTCAGTATTTAACCGGATGTCAAAAAAAGTGAATAACTGTATTTTTTGTGGGAAACAGATACCTCATAGGGATTATCATACTTGTGTATACCTTGTTTAGGGCCTGAGCACGACGTTGTTGGTTGCCCCCTTTGTGCTAGATTTAAAAAACGCACTATTAAGAGGAGGTTAGACTGTGCCAGGTTAGTGTTTGGGAAGCGTTGAATTATAAAATGCCGCCGGATGCTCACGCCGCTTCATCCAAGAAGCGCAAGGACAAAACAGTGAAGCCTAGGGGTGAGGAACCGCAGTCCCGGACGCCGGTTCTTTAAAAGGCTCAGTGGAGCCAGAGGTTTTGCCAGGAGTCTTTGGAGTCTCAGGCAGATACTTTATTGTTACAGGATGTCCCTTTCTCAGGAGGTAGGCCAGGCTGAGGGGCTTCTCAGGTAACTGTTCTTCCTCTCTTCCCAAGGTAGTTAGGGCCTCCCTTCTGTTGCCAAAGCTTTTTTAGAGGTAGGCCAAGTTCAGCTTCAGGGGGGGCTTCTCCTAGCATTTCGGTCTGTGCCTAAGAAACATATGCTTAAAATGGCAGAAGATTTGATTACTATGATTAGAGGTTCTATGCCCCTCCTGATAAGAGGCCTAGGGTGGAACAGGAGTTTGATAGTTTTGAACAGTGTTCAAGGCTTCGAGTCTTCTGTGGAAGACTTGCAGGAGTTTCCTACTTATTCTGATTCTGAGGTGGATGATTCCACTCCTACAGCGTGTCCTCCTGAGGATTTTTCATTTTCAGAGACTTTTCATTCCATGAGGGAGCACTTTAAATGGGAAGGCCAGGATTACTCTGATTCCAGGAAAAGGCTTAGGGAATTCTTGTTTTACCCCAGCATAGGCCCTTAGCTATTCCTCCTGTGTTGAATGTGGTGGAAGATGTTTTTTCAGAGGCTTCCCTGACTCCTTTGCCTCCTGCTCCTGTTAAGCCTGATAGGTATTATAGGGTGCCCAAGCTCATAAGTATTTTTTTAAGAGTCCTAGGGCGGACCCAGAAACTATTTTTCAGGGGCCTAAAGGTGTTAAAGCTTCTGTGGTTAAAAATCCTGTTTCTGATAAAGAGGCAAGGGCTTTGGATAGGTGGGGAAGAAAGTGTATACTTCTTCCACTCTAGCCATGAGGGCTTGAATTGTCAGTTACACATGCTAAAATATCAGAATTATCTCCTTTCACAATTGAAATCTAAGGTGGATGCTTTGGCGGAAGGTATTGAGTGTAAAGAGTTGCTGGATTTGGTTCATGTGTCTGAACAAGTGGGTAAGCATTCTTTGCAATGTGGTTTTGATGCTGTTCAGGCCTCCTCGAGGGTGGCTGCCACTAGTTCTGTTCTTCGCAGGCATGCCTGGTTGAAGGATCAGAATTTAGCTGAGCATGTTAAGACAAGGATTTTGGATGCTCCTTTACAGTCTGATGTGTTGTTTGGACCGCCTGTGGAAGCAGTTTTAAAGAAAATGGAGGACAAAGCTAAGTCTATGCAAACTGTAAAAGATTTTTTGCAGGTGCAGCCCAAGTTTAGTAGAAATTGGCCTGCTAAGGGGTGGACATATCCTGCTTATGATTCCCAGTCTAGGGGTAGGTCTAGACGTGGTAGGGGCAGGGCTCAAGGTTCTTTAGGCCTAGAACAGGAGTTCACCTGCTCAGACTTCTGGTGAGGGCAGGGGTCAGTCCTTTCGTAGCAGACCCAATGACCTGCCTTTTCAGCTGCCAGTGGATTCTCGCCTGGCAGCTCCTTTGGGAGGAAGACTGTCTCTTTTCAAAGAAAATTGGGATTTAATTACCAAGACAGATGGGTGCTGGATATCATTCACCCCGGTTACAGATTTTATTTCCACAATGCCCCTTTCAAAGGCATGCCAGATGTTCCTCCTCCACAAAGAAAAGAGGCTCACAAGCAAGTTTCTCAGTTACTCCAGATAGGGGCCATTCAGCCAGTCCCTGTATCAGAAAGGGGCCTAGGATTTTATTCTCGCCTGTTCCTAGTACCAAAGAAGGGGAACACGTGGAGACCAATTTTGGATTTGTCTATCCTCAACACTTATCTGGACATTCCCAAGTTCAAGATGTTGACGTTACAAACTTTTACCTCTGCTGGGCAAAGATCACTGGATGGTAACTTTAGATCTCAAGGAAGCTTACCTTCATGTGCCTATAAGGCTACGTTGCAGGAAGTATCTGCGGTTTCGAGCTGGAAATTTCATTATCAGTTCTGCATTGCCCTCGGCTATCTCACTGCGCCCAGAGTATTCACAAAGGTTCTGGTCTATGATAGCTTACTCAGGCTTCATGAATTCAAATCTATCCTTACTTGGACGACTGCCTGATTCTGGCTCAAGAAAAGGCAGACCTTCACAGCATCTGAATATGTTATAGAAAAGCAGATGCCCAGGGTATTCCCAGAACTAAAGTCCAGTCTAGTAATCTCTCAAGACATGTGCTTCAAGAGACTGAACATAGGCAGCCCAGATGGCCCTTCGGAACTCGGACAATCAAAAGAGTCTGTCACTTTACTTCCATCAGCGAACTATCAGTCCGTACACCGCAAGGACAGTCCTTCAAGCATTAGGTTCATGGCATCTTGTAATTCTGGTGCTTCCCAATGCCAAACTGCATATGAGGAAGCTGCAATGGTATCTCAAAAATGTATGGACACAGCACTGCCAGGATTTGGACACTGTCATTCAAATAATACCTTGCCTTCAAAAGGAATTTTGTGGTGGGCTCAGGAATGTCACCTAAACAAGGGACCCCCCGCCAGAGGCAGTCAGATTTTAACGACAGATGCCTCGGACATTGCTTGGGGGGCTCATCTAAATGGAAAGTGGATACAAGACAAGTGGCCTGCCAGACTACAGCATCTACATATCAACATGAAGGAGATGTTAGCAGTCCAGTTTGCATTAAAGGCTTTCAAGGAGTTACCCTTTCCCGGGCAGGTGTTGATTCTAACAGACAACACAACTGTCATGTGGTACATCAACAAGCAAGGGGAACACATTCTTATCCTCTATGCAGGCAAGCAATGATTTTATGGGAGACTGCGCTTTCAACTAACTCTTCAGGCAAGGTTTCTGCCAGGAGCACAGAACTCCTTTGCAGATTTTTGGGAGACAAAACATGGAGCCCCACGAGTGGAAACTGGATCTTCATGTATTTCAGAAATTGACAGTGTCATGGGGAACTCCAGACATAGATCTGTTCGCTTCTCCACTAAACCACCAGCTGCCAAAGTATTGCACAAAGGGGGTTTTATCACACAGCTTGGAAAGTGGATGCTCTGTCTTTCAGTTGGAAAACCTTCATGTTATGCCTTTCCACCTCTGCCTCTTCTTCCAAAGGTATTATTAAAGGTCAGACAAGACAGGCCAAGGATGATTTTGATAGCTCCAGATTGGCCTCGCAACACTGGTACCCACTTCTAGGAGTCTGTAAAAAAAAGCCCCCTCCCATTTGGGGGTGATCGCAGCCCCCAATTTTCCAAAAGGGGGGGGGGGGGGGAGGGGGGGGGGTTTTTTTTTTTTTTTTTTTTGACCAAGCTGACTGGAGATACTGTAGGAAATTGCACGTCCATAGTTTTAGGTAAATTTATATGGTTAGGAAAAGTCACACTTAGGAATGGCTAGTGGGTGAGAGGTGTGTTGGTACCTCTGAGGCTAGGCTTAGTGTACCACCTGACAGTTGAGCAGGGCCGCAAAAAACCTCTGGAAGACCACAAGCAAAGTGCTAAGGGAAAATTTAACAAACAAAATGTTTGCGTCTAACCACCACTTTGCGACAATGCACGATCGTGCACTACACGCATATGAGTGCAAATGTGGGGCTTGAATTAAAATGAGAAATAACCTTTTTAGCTCAAACTAGCCAATAAGAACACTCTGAGATCTAGTCCAATCATCCTCAATTAAATGGGAGCCAGACAGCACTCTCCTCCCACAAGGGTATGCAGAAGGACATTCACAAACAAAGATGGCTTGAATTTGATGCTTGGAAGTTACAAAACAGACCCAGAAACCGCAAACCTGGACTAGGTTATACTGCAGCTGAACTAGTACAGTGTACAGTAGAATGTGACAAAAAGCAGTTCAGACAATTCAAACAGACAGTATAAGAGCAAAAACAGGCACTTATGTTTGGTTGGAAGAAATGGATGCCTCATATCTTTCAGTATCTTAGTGAAGAGCTGGTTTTAATGCTCAAATGATGCCAAACAGTCTAGATTCAGCATACTTTCACTGCCTATATTTCAAAGTGCATAAAATCACAGTCGCAACAGAAAAAACGTTTAAAGCAGAAATGAACCTTAAATGAATCCGCAGTTTCAGTCACTGTGTGTTGTATTAAATATTTACCTTTCAATTCATGTCTCCCAAATCTCATATGCTTAGTGTTTTGATGTATTTATCAGCATATTATTCTCCTCTGCCCAAATGGTCAATTTAGTCAAGTTCTCGTGCAGACATGCTTTATCTGCAGCACGTGCAATCAATTTACCCAATTTCAGGTAATTTGCCTATAGACTATAGAAAACCTCAGATGGAAAAGGTCTGAAAGATGCAGTCTAAACAAGTAAGGGCCTAGGGCAGAGTCCTGATGGATACCCTGACTGTAACCAAGAAATTTACCTGTCCAGTTGCTGTTTGATACCTATTTGTAAGCCATACAGCTGTCCATCTTATCAAGAGTACATTGATGCCTAGTTCTAATTGTATTGATCGGTGTTTTGTGTATGACCTGTCAAATGCTGAAGTTAATTTTATATAAATTACATCACAGCACAATTTTTTCATTCATATCATGTTACAGGTGGTAATAGATGCTAATATATGGTTTCATGTCCCCAACTTATCCAATTCTGACAAGTTAATATTATCTTCTCTATTATTTTACACAGCATGAAAGTAGAATTCATGGTGTATATGACTCTGGGTTTGTCCTGCTCCCCTTTCTCTTAAAGGGTCACTATGGGCAAATGATGAAAAAGCATCTTCTTCTTCTGGCTTTTTCCGGTTAGGGGTTGCCACAGCGGATCACCTGTCCGCTCATGATTGGCAGTAGAGTTTTATGGTGTCGAGTTGCCAGCCTGGCACTCAACCTTCCACAGAAGGCACACACACATGCACACACTCATATCTAGGGCCAATTTAGAGTGTCCAATCCACCTACAACATGTCTTTTTGGGATGTGGAAGGAAACCGAGCACCAGGAGGAAATCCACACGACCACAGGGAGGACATGCAGACTCCACACAGAAGGCACCCCAGCTGAGGATCGAACCGTAGAACCTCTTGCTGTGAAGCGACAGCACTAACCGCTGCACCACTGCGGCTGCCCAAAGCATATATATATATTTTTTTATCTAGTCATGAATTTCTGCATACCTGACAACTGCTTGCCATAAAATAAGTATTCATTCCTAATTTTATTTTTTTTATCCCTGTCTGCCCTCATGGGGGCAGATATCCTGATGAGAGTTGTTTCCCTTGGAAAGCTAAATAATTTGTCCAAAAATGCAGTATGACAGCCCTGAATGTGACAAAATTAGCCCTACCCTTTGTCAGATTAGACTTGCATCCACTTACAATGGGAAACCTGTAAAAAACTAAGTCTGCAGATCAAGTGTCATTGACTGACTGGTCTGCACCCACGGATGTACTACACATTCTCTGAAAAAATCTTGCAGAAGTGCTAACAAATTACTGAGATAAATGGCATTTTACAAAGAGCAGTTGTATTAATTGCAGTTCCTGACCAAGTTACTCCTACCATCTCCCCTCCTTCAGTGAGCCAGAATATCACATTTCCAGCTTGGATAAGTTCAGCTACTTAGTCAACTTTGCATGACAATAGACATCAAAGAAATCACAGCCTGGTGTGCCACTGAAACTCTTCCTTCATATGTTTCTTACTCCTGACTTTTGACTAACACTTTCTCAGGAATTGGGAGTTTAGAAAAAATATATCAATCCACAGTTTAGGCTAATATATCAATTTCTTAAAATATGCCCAGTAGTGTATTTACTTTGTTTTCTTCAAATACAAATTCAAAACTGAGGGTAATGCTACTCAATGCTAGAAGTCTAAATCTCAAAATGCACTCACTCGAGGCACTCCTTAAAATGGAGAATATTGATGTCTGTGCAGTGACTGAGACCTGGTTCAAGGCTCCAGAGAGCACCCCTGCACTACCAGGCTGTAACTCATACAACACTTTTCGGCTATGTAACCTGGACTGAAACACCAAAGGCAGAGGTGTGTCCATATTCATTAAGGATATCCACACCTCCAGGCTAGTTGCTCAGCATAATGCATCCGAGGTTATCCAAGTGCAACTAACTCGGGGCAAAAACTGTAATCCAAATTGTAGCTTGCTACAGATCCCCCACCATGCCCCAGGATTCCCACTCCTCTTTTCTTGATGTACAGGAAAATATTAGGGTTCAACCAAACACCCTAGTAATGGACGACTTCAACTACCCCACCATTAACTGGGAAAACTACTCGTGTACCAACTCCTTAGCTCAACGCTTTCTGGAATTCATAAACTCCAATGCCCTGGATCAACTTATCCACACCCCTACCAGGGGCAACAATATCCTAGATCTAGTCATTACCAACATGAGTGACCGGTGTTCCACACCTGAAGTCAACTCCTCGTTGGTCAGATCTGACCGTAAGCTAATCACCCTTGATATCCACATCCTGCCCCCACCCCCCATTAAGGAAGCCACGGTAAAAAATTTCTCCAAAGCCAACTTCATACTTCTTAAGACAGAAGTGGTGAACTTCATGACACCCATGCAGATGAACAATACAGTTACAACTGCTGAATCCTACACAAATATACTCTATAAGCACTTACACGGGTGCATGGATCATGCTATCCCAAACAGAACCAAGACGCTATCCTCCAAAAAAAAGGAAGCCAATCTGGTGGTCACCTGCCATGAACAAACTGTACAACAGAAGGAAGAAACTATTGCAAAAGAGAGTAAAATCCCATGAGTGGAGGAGCTCCCTGGTCAGCCTCGGTAAACTGAGATCCCTTATAAGATCCTCCAAAGCTAGCTACAAAAACAAAATTGCCACTAATTCTAAGGACAACCACAAAGCATTCTATAGCTATGTCAAGAATCTCAATGGCAACACCCAGATCTGCTCTGAGTTACAGCACAAAGGCACGAAAATTACAGAACCAACTGATATTGCCAACATCCTGGCAGGTTCAGTGCTAACTTTACCCCCCACACACACACCCTAAAGGGCCCATATCTATACAGGAAGAATGCAGAGTCCCTGTAATCACAACTACGCAGGTAAAAGCAGCACTCTCTCTAAAGCCAAAAACACAGCATCCATGAGACCGGACAACATCCCAGGCTGCGTTTTACACGAACTGGCTCCCTACTTAAGCACCATGTTCAATAATAGCCTCACATCAGGCTTTGTGCCCACCGAATGGCGCACAGCAACAGTTATCCCACTCCACAAAGGGGAAGCCACCACTGATCCTGGGAACTATTGACCTATTAGCCTGATGAGCCTGGTCTGCAAGACCATGGAACTCATAAACAAAGACATTGGTAACCTCCAAACTCTGGATCCCACCTAGTTCGGGTTTGTGAAAGACAGATCATGCCTCCTGAACCTGATCGACTTCTTTGAGGCAGTCACCAAAGCCATAGATGAGGGTAAGGTGGTTCACACAGCCTATCTTGACCTCGCCAAGGCTTTCGACACCATCCCCATTCTGGAATTATAGCTACTCACTAAACTAGGTATACATCCCTATGTCACAAGATGGGTTGCCAACTGGCTCACTGACGGAACCCACACTGTAAAAGTTGCAGACTCCAAATGTGACCTCAAAGCAGTGACAAGTGGAGTACCACAGGGTTCCGTCCTGGGACCTCTCCTGTTTTGGTATCTACTTCTCTGAAGTACAGGCTAACACAGAAGGCCTCTGGCTAATGAAGTTCGCAGATGACTGCAAACTAGAAGTCATAGTAAAGTCCCCAAATGATGTGGACATCCTACAGAAGGGCCTCGCTGAGACAGATGTCTGGTGTCAGAGCCATGGCCTCAAGCTCAATGTCAATAAGTGTAGTGTCATCCCCTTTGGTAAAAAACTCTGTACCCATGAACTACCACATAGGCAGCAATCTACTTGGCACTGAATGTGTGATAAGAGACCTTGGGACCCAGGTGGATAGTAGTCTCTCCTTTGATAGTCACATTGCCACAGTAGTCAGGAAGTCCATCTACATGGCACACCTCATCATAAAAGGGTTCTCATCCAGGAAAAAAGAGGTCATTGTTCCCCTCTACTCGACACTCATTAGACCCATTATAGAGTACAATGCCCCTTTTGGAATGTACCTCACAAAACATCTGCAGCAGCTGGAAAGGCCACAGAAGTACCTCACAAAGAGGATTACTGGCCTCAAACAAATGCCCTACACTGACCACCTCAAAAAACTCCAGCTTTACTATGTAGCATTTCGCCTACTCCAAAGTGATCTCTGCCTAACATATAAAGCTATGTCATACCCAGAGCTGTTGGACATGCTACACCTAAAGAAATCCCAATCCCTCCGAGCTACACTCTCTAGGGACCTAAACCTTGTCACCACAATAAACAGGACATGCTGGAGGGATAGATTCCTGTCCCAGAGACTTCCCATACTCTGGAACAGGCTACCCATCTATGTCGAGCAAAGTTCTTCATTAGCACTCTTAAAGAAAAATCTTGAGTGGATGGGAAATAGGAAATACACCCCAGGGATCACTTTTGTGTCTCTGCTCGACAGTGGCACAGGAAAATAACTTGGATGGCGTAAGCCAGGGAACCTTGTTGGCTAGGCTTACGTAGGTCCTTGGGCTGATAGCCTAGTACCTACCTATGAACCAAGTTGTCTTATTGTTGCCCTCACTCTGATTACCCAGACGTGTGCTGATCTATATTTGTAATGTTTTTCTGTGGTGTATTCTGTCTACTGTGTCTAGATGAATGTTAAAAAAATAAATAAATAAAATTAAACTAATGAATTTAGCAGACTAATGACATATGACTATATATAGCATACTGTCCAGGACTTGTATATCAAAAATGGGATACTAAATAGTCAAGTGACAAAGATGCTTGGAGTGAGCATGTGCATAACCAAAGGCAGTGGTGGAGTACAATGGGGATACACCCTGTGGAGGTGACAAAGTTGCTGAAAGCAGATGTGCTCTCTGCATTCAAATTAAAATGGAAAAATCGACCTAAGACTGAATGGCAGACATTGTGTCTAAAAGAAATTGATGTGAATTAAATTAAAAGACAGCAAGACACAAGTCATTAATTCAAAGGGCAACACAAAAGGCATATGTCCAAAAGACTAAACAGTTACTCTCATTGGCTACGATAGGAAGGGAGAGACATCCAAGGAAATGGAGTTATTCCAGTTCAAAGGCAACTGCAGACATAAGGACTCCTGTGTAAATGAGTTGGCTTGATTTGTGAAACAGACAATGGAACAACACGTTTGTCAGAGTAATGGGTTGGCACTTATGGCACAGGTAGCCATGACCCCCCCCCCCCCTCCACGGGTGTCCTAATTGTGCTTTCTGATGTCTTGTGCATTTTACATCAAAGGAAAGAAATATAAATTTAACAAGTGTATTTAGCCAACATCAATCTTGCCAATAGTAAGTATGAAAGTCTAATGTGTAGCATTACTGAATGATTATTAACATATATTTATATGGAATTTATGAAAATATACAAGGACATGGCAAGAATACAGTGTCAAATCGTGCACATAACACAAATCCTGAGACCGTTCAAAGGTATGCATATCCCTCACCTGATGATAAACACCCTATCAGCATATGTGCATGTATGTATTTATCTATACACCCACACACCATATAGAAAAGTTTAGATCTCTGTATTTCTCTAGCTACACATCTTTCCATTTATTTATCTTTATGTTTATATATTTTTATTTTTTTTATATATAATAGTGTAAATGTATATTACAGTCCCATATACTCACACACACAAACATAAATATGCCTTCAGATAACAAAATTAAACTGTATTACAACCAGTAGAGGTATATTTACAACTTTACAAAAGGCTCAGAACCAATACTATATGCTAACATCTAGTCAGACCCAGAGCTTCTAGCCATTTTAATAGCAGAGAAATTTAAATCCAGTTTGACACTCCTATAGCCCAACATTCCCCAAACCATCTTACTTCTGTGAACACTGCCTCAGACTGTCCCAAGAATAAGTCCATAAAGCAGTATCCAAGGTTGAGTACACTGCTTTCTTGTGCTAGATAACATAACCTATTGACTAATGCCAGACCTGAAACTGTGCCCGTCAAACCTCCTGCAAAAGCCATGATGTAATTCAGAAAAAAAAACTTTTTATTTTTTTCTATTTAAGCTATGCAATTTTTTGTAATTCAAAATTGCTTTGATTTGTTCTTTACTTACACTGTAATGTTTATGATTTGTTCTTTTCTAACACTGTAATATTTAACTGAAATGTATACCACAGATTTGTACTTTCTGTATTATGTATTTGTGTTTTTCTGGAGTTTTTCTCCCCAGGACTCCATTGAAAATGGGCTCTTTGTGGCCCATTGGACTATCCTGGAAAACAAACATTAAATAAATAAACAAAATTAAGTTTTAGACTCAAAGCAGGGTATGTGCCAGATGAATAGAGGACCTAAGCAGTCATCACCCTGCACAAGGGCAAACAGTCAACTGAACCCAGTAACTGTAAACTGATAAATCTGAAGAGCCTTACCTGTAAGGCCATGCAAAGGATCATTTATGAAATTAGTAGACCAGGATATTGTCAAACCACAATTATGTTCTGTTAAGGTTAAGTACTGTCCTCTTAAAATGTTTGAGTTCTTCAAGAAAGTTACTGATGGATGAGTGAAAACCATAAACAAATATATGTCCAAGTCTTGCTAAGGTGTGCAGTAACATGCAACACTCTCCTAGCTAAATGTCAATCCCTGCCTCAACTGATGTATTGAAAAATGGATCACACTTCAGAAAGCAAGAATTTAGAGTGGATGGCTCTATTTCGTCCAAAAGACATAATCGGCTGTGCTCAGCTGGGTACAGTACTTGGAGAATTTTGCATTAGCATTTATTTCTCAGTCGTCAGATTCAGTGCTAAGGGTTTGTCTCTCAAAGACTGATGACAGTAAACTAATTGCAATTATTGGCTCTCATGTATGTGTGTATATGTGTGTGTGTGTGTGTGTGTGTGTGTGTGTGTGTGTGTATATATATATATATATATATATATATATATATATATATATATATATATAATGTGTATATGTGTTAAACCGGGCCTAGACCAATCGGGTATGTATTTCTGTACTGTTTCCTGCATGTATGATTTGCCAAAATTTTACACCGGATGCCCTTCCCCTCCCCATTTATCTGGGCTTGGGACCGGCACAAAGAAACTGCCATGGAGCGAATAGTCATGGACCTTAATCATATAGATAATATCAAAACACTTGATCGTACTTGGTTAGTGTTTGTCCAAGTGAGATCATGCCTGTTAAATCTGTAAATCTGTGCATACAGCCTACCTAGACTTAGCCAAGGCTTTTGACACCCCCCCCCCCCCACTCAGGCATCATTGACAAACTCACTCAGCTAGGTATCAACTCTTATATTATTTGATGGGTCACTAACTGGCTCACTGATGGAACCCATATAGTTAAAATAGTGGAATCCACCTCCAACAGCAGATCTGTAACCAGTGGTGTTTCACAGGGATCAGTTCTGGGACCTCTACTGTTTGGAATCTATTTCTCCATAGTACATGCAACAACTGAAGGTCTGTGGCTGGCAAAGTTTGCTGAAGACTGCAAACTGGGAGCAGTCATATAATCTCCAAATGATGTCAACATCCTACAAGAGGGTCTTACACAAAGAAATGATTAGTGCCAATGTCACGGCCTTAAACTCAATGCAAAAAATGTATCTTTGATTCCTATTTATATAATTCTCTCTCTTTAAAATATAACACAAAGTTGCATTTTCACTGCTCTTTGTACCGTTGCCCAAACAAAAAATCTGTGGACAATAGACATCTGTCATAATGTATTAAACCTGCAATGTTTGAATATAATACGATTATATTTACTAACTTGTAATTTACTGTGGAGCTTTTCTCCCCGGGCCTCTGCTGAAAGAGTTTTAGCTCAGTTGGTCTGTCTTGGTCAACAAATGTCAAAATAATAAAAAAGGGAACATGCCCCCCCCCCCCAAAAAAACCACTTAAGTAGTATGCCCATGTTTGTGCAAGCACCAAAATGAAATATTTCCCCAATGACCCCCTTCAAGTAGCATGTCCAAGTATGCATAAACGCCAAAATGAAGCACCCCCCCCCCCCCCAAATGACCCAAGTATACACAAACACCAAACTGAAACATTTCCCCCAAGGACCCTTCAGTAGTATATCCAAGAATACACAAACAACAAAATTAAACATTTCCCACAAGGACCTCAAATGCACAAGCATCAAACTGAAACTTTTCCCCAACAATCCCTTCAGCAGTCTGTCCCAGTATGCACAAGTACCAAACTGAAGCATTTCGCCCAGCAAACCCTTCAGTAGTATGTCCAGGTATGTAAAAGCACCAAATTGAAACATTTCCCCCCAATGACTCCTTCAGTAGTCTGTTCAAGTTTGCATAAGCACCAAAATGAACGCTTTTTTTTGTTTTTTCTGCCCCACTCAGTCGGTCTCCCCACACACCAAATGTGCACATACTGAGTGATTTTCAATTCCCAAAGGAGAATATCCCTCAACTCACAGTGAGCACCAAAGACTTAACTAAAGAGACTGCCATTATTGCACTGAGGCCCAAGCAAGATGATATAAGCGGGGGGCGGGAGCTCTCGGGAGTGCCTCTGACATCCCTTTAGGACGTAAGTGTCGCCATCTCATTAGAGAAAAAAAGTGATATTTAATTATTTTTTTAGTATTACATAAGTCAATTGCACCCTCAGCAAGACAATGCTCAGGGTGATTGTCCCATTCACAACCCTCTTGCAACAGTACTGACATGCATTATGGTAAAGTTTGCATCTTAAACATCATCTAACCTTCTTAGTTTGATTATGATTTGTTTCAAATGCTGCATGTGTATAAATGACCTCAAATGTGTATAGTATACCTCTGCTCAATTAATCTTAAGGTTAAAATCAATTTACAAAATATATTTAATAGCTACTGGGGATACTTTCATATATTTTGTCAAGTGATCTAGAGATGCATTCAGAGTCTGCAGAACTTAAGTACATTTAATGTTCTAGACTTACTACCCAGTATATATTTACATTACTGTAAATTTTATTATCTGACTTTCTCTCAGCGTAATCTTACTGCTTTTGAGCTTCCCAGTACCATGAGTTATAAATGGCATAAATTACTTTTTTGTAGTTCTTTTTAGTACTAGCTGCCTGTAAACTGTTAGCCCTTCAACAATCAACTGCTCTAACTATTCTGCATAGTCAAGAATTGATCACGGGAGGCAGTCATCCAGCATTTAATTTAATTAATGATTGTGACAAGATACACCCCTGGATTCACAAATCCTCCGTGTAAGACTTAAGTCTTACTCGGAGGCTGCAGTTGAACGGTATGACGTCAGCGTGCCATGAATATTCATGAGGGCATGCTGACTCAACCGTAACTCTTACACACTATTGCTCACTCTAGTTCTCAGCAAGAGAACAGTGATTTGCGAACTGTTGAGCCCAATGCCAGTAATGCCGGTAATGCTAGTAATGCCGGTAATGCCGGTAACGCCGGCAACACAACCGGAAGGGACACAGTGTATCCGGATGTTGCTGAACTGCCGACACCAACTCCAGCTACCAGTATCGCAGCGGCAGCTGAGCTCAACAAGTTTCTTTCCAATCCTGTGACTGTTAGGAAGTATACTAATACTAACAATACGGATTCCATCCGACCGAGACAGGATTTAAATCAACAACGAATGGAGGCTAACACGATTCCAGCTCTAGCGACTTGGTGTACAGAAGGTTTTCAACTTTCAAATAAGGGCATTCCTGCCAAACTGGACCGACTGCCTATGAGTGCATCAAATGATGGGGTAATTAACTCTGTTGATATTGTGCATAAACTTAAAGACCTTGACAGAATCCTTGTAAAAATTAGAAAATTGCAGCTAGAAATTTCTTATTTTAAAGAGTGCCTACAGTCTAAAGTTATACCTAAGGGGCTTCGGCATTTTCAGTACCCGACTGGACTTGTACCTAATTCATGTTTCCACAAGGATTTAATTGACTTATTTGACAAACAGGGCTTTGAGTTATTAGCGCTTATGATTAAGCATTATGGGATTTGGGTAACAGATTTGATTAGTGATGCTACTAATCTTGATTCTGAGATCAAACAACATGATGAGTTTGACAAATACCGGTTTGAATACAGTCGTAGCTTCACTAGTATTGATAACTACTTAAATAAGCTTGCAGCGAATAAAATTAAGAAACTGGACCGTGATCGCAGAGCGTATGAACTTGGTTCAGCGTATCCCTTACCAGCAGCGTCCCAAGTTTGGCAGAGATCAGCCTCTGTCAGTGTAGCTTATACTAATAACTCTGCCAACAACTTTAGATCTACTAGTGAAACTAATGTTATAGAATCATCGGATGTCGCTGTAGCTGAAGGGGACATTTTTTACGAGCAGCCTGTGAGGAGAAGTGAGCGTTGCAAAACCGTGAGGGCTCAACTAGCTAATGGTGGCCATCCTAACACCTCAGGCTACCCACAGGGTTTTCAGGATGCTACCCGTTTGGGAACTATCCCAAACAACGGAACAATTATCAACACAATCAGGATATCGACCAAGGTACCAACCACGAAGGACTTGACACCATATAGTGACAATTTAGATGGACATTCTAATTTGTTAACTAATGCCACTAATATTCGATTAACACATGATGACCATTCTGCTAATGTCAATGGTAGTCATACCATTAATAGTGTTGATTTAAGCTTAGTTAACTTGGATAGATTACATAATTCACTGAATAGTGATAGAAGCACTAAATCAGTTCTTGTTGATGACTTAGATACTGTTAATGTGTTGAATACTACTAATTTCAGTAGTGAAGATGTACTTTCAGAAATAGAATTTGAATCTGTAAACTTTGATAACAGTTCAAGTACTGTATACACTAAACCTAATATTACCACAAATAGTACAGGTGATTTTTATATTTACAATTTTTCCGATGTTGTAATAAGTAGTGAGTTGGCTGAACTACTAGCTAAGGGTCATACTTATGTCCCCCAGCATAAAACTAACTTAGTAAACACAATTGTTGACATTAAGCTTTTTTCACGGAAATTAAATCTCCAGCTGATGTTTGGAAATGAAAGTGTTAGTGATGTGAAAAATAACCTGAGAGTCTCAAGTACTTTTAATCCTCCACTACACCCTACCATACAAAGTTTTGAAAACATGTGTGAATTGGATCTTAGGTATTCCTTCCCATTCAGCTATGGAGATTATTGTGATAATGATCCTAGTAAGGAAAATGATTTAATCGATTATGTCAGGTCCCACAATTTACGTATCTGTAAACCAGATAAGGGTGGGGGTGTGGTGATCTTTGACAAAGTGGATTACTTTGACCGTATGACTAGCCTCCTTGAAGGGGATGCATATGCCCTAAGTTCAATTTCTGAAACAAGGAAGGCATATAATAAGATTAAAAATACGTTGGAAGAAATGTTTCAGGATGGTTTTTTAGATCAAGACCAATTCAATTACTTAAAGACCTCTCACCCTAGATTCCCTTGTATCTTTGGGATTCCCAAGATACATAAGGGGCTACATGATCCTCCCATGCGCCCCTTGGTTGATAGTAGAGGTTCCCCCACGTATACCTGTGCTAAGTTAGTAGATCATATCCTGCAAAAATATCTAGTAGGAGAAAACCAGATCTGCAAGGACTCGTGGACATTTCTTTCTAAATTATCTGAATTAGAATTTGATGATCAATGTAATTTTATGACTGTCGACGTCAAAGATCTATACACATGTATCCCTTTGAACATCGCTACTGATTGGGTAGCTATTTATCTTAAGAAACAAAATGCCTCAACAGCTGAAATTGCGTTAGTATTAGATTTGTTGGACATGATTTTGTACAATAACTATTTTATGTTGGGCGACAATTTTTACCTCCAGAAAATCGGGGTGGCCATGGGGTCCCCATGTGGCGCAAGTTTAGCCAACATGGTCATGGCACAATGGGAGAATTTATATGTCCTTCATAATGATACATTGATGGCCAAAATCAAGTATTATACACGTTACCTGGATGATATTTTCATCCTGCTAAAAGGTGGAGAGGGTGAGAGTAAGTCTATTTTAGATTATTTCAATTCCACTACTGACTTCCTGAATTTCACATCCACTTTTAGTAATGACGTAATAGCTTACTTGGACGTTTGGTTAACAAAAAACGCCATATTAAAAGCGTATGTAGCCAAGATTTATAGGAAGGGAACTTACTCTAACTCCCTATTGCATTACAGCAGTTGTCATCCAACGCACCAGAAAAAATCAGTAATCAAGGGCCAACTAGTAAGGGCCGCTAGAATTACTAGTCTAGATGAGGATTTTGGCCATGAATGTGAGTTACTTGTCAACATGTTTACACATAGAGGATATCCTTCCCACTTACTGGATGCGTTGGTCAAGGAAGTTAGTGATAAAAGGAGTAGAGGAATTTACCAACCTATATTGTGTAAACTGAGTAACACTACAAGACAGGAACCAATTGAGTTAGTGCCCGGCTTAAAAGCTAGAGGTAATGAGTCACTACATGTTAGTAACTCTAAATTAATTCTCACTTTTCAACTAACATCTACCCTGTAGTTGATATCATCAGGAAAAATTGGCTTATATTTAGTAATAATGCTAATTTATCGAGTAAACTAGGTGACCATCTGGAGATAACTTTCAGGAGAGGTAAAAATATGAAATGCCTCCTTGAGAACTCCAACTCTAGTTCAGTAAGAACACCAGGCATGTACAAATGCCAGAATTGTAATTATTGCAAATATATCCACGAAACAAATAGATTCTGTGTAAATGGTCAATGTTTTAATATGAGATGTAGAGCAACTTGTAACACCAGCATGGTAGTGTACTTGGCACAATGCCAGAAGTGCCCAGGATTCTATGTAGGGAAGACCGAACGTAAATTGAGGGAGCGAATCTACGAGCACCAATATGCAATGAAGAAAAGGAAGGAAGAAAATGCACTAGCTCGACACTTGGTCTTATTTAGTGACCATTCTTTTAAATTTATGGTCATAGACCAATTACTTGAAAAGAAAAGAGGTGCCCCCTTAAAATTACTACTAGAGGAGTCCGAATTAAAGTGGCAGATTAGGTTGAATGCTTATGCACAACCAGGCCTTAATGATAGTTGCTCGATCAGTAGCATTTTAAAACTAAAAAGTCTCTCTAGGTAGTGCTTTGAGTTACTATTAGAACACTTGCACAACTAGCAAGTTGGCTATGTCTTCTATATTTTACACTATGTCAATATTCATGTGTTTTTTGCGATGTGGGGATATGATTCATTGTATTTCTTTGCATTCTTATATTTTTTTACATTTTTCTACTTTGTTATTTTTATGTTTTTTATTTTTGTTATTTAATTTTTACACTTTTAATAATAACAATCTTAGATAATCAGTTATTTTATGATTAATATTGAGATGTGGTTCTTTTAAGAACATGCTGTTGTTTTAGTCCTTGTTTCTACCTGTTCCATTGGTTATAAGGTAATTGTTTTATTGCCTATTAATGATGTCATCATAGGTATAAATTGAAATTAATGGCACAATGTATTTGTCTGATGAAGTCTGCTAGTCGAGCAGACGAAAAGCGCTTCACTTTAATAAATTTTGGAACTCCTGTGGCTGCCTATTTTGTCTTCTGGCGAAAGCTGTACTGCTTATTGGGTCTGGTTTAATTTCCTGGTTTGTGTTCGAGTTGGATTACTTGTTTGTAACTCTTACACGGACCGAGTATGAAAGCAGGAGGCGTGCCCAACTGCCGAGCAGTCTAAATGTCCACGCCCCTGCAAGTGTAGTAAAAGCAAAATGTCAACACACAAGAGCGAGTTCGCTCAAATGTACTTGCACCCAACACTACACTCCCTGACACTGTAAACCCCCATCACAGTTCTAAAAAGTAAAATATATATATTTTTTTAAATCCACGATATAGCTGCCCCGTATTTGCGCGTGTGTGCGCAGGTGTGCCCATTGTTTAGCTATAGTTAGCAATTCCGACATGGAAGAGCATAAGAAAGAATGTTTATGCAAATCTCGCCAAATTGCATAGGCGTAATGGTAGAGCGTATGCACGAAGAAGTGGCATTCATCGGTTCGAGTCCCACCACTCCCCTTATTTATGTTTTAAATCAGTATTTGAAATAATACCAGACATATATGATTAAAATATTATTAAAAGCAGTGAAATGGCCAATGTATCAGTGAAGTAAATATATATTTTTAAAGGATCTAGATATATAATAGCCTGCCGTTAAGCAGCGCTTTACCCAGCTAAACAGAGGTGCCCATAGTTTAATAGCACTTTATCCGGCTAAACAGAGTTGCCCATAGTTTAATAGCGCTTTACCCAGTGCAATAGAGTTGCCCAAAGTTTAAAAGCGCTTTACCCAGTGCAATGTGTTTGAACCAGGGCACCGGGGAGCAACGTAGAGCTAAGTTGCTTAAACGCAGCAACACCCCCTAGCCCGTCTAGACAGTATTAAAATAAAAGAATGACAAGGTTCGAACCCAGGACCCTGTGCATCATAATCAAAGTACAGAACCACTAAGCCGTAGGAGAAACAGCCACTATTAGCATACATATACTTAGAAATGGTAGATTAACCATTACTAAGCAGGTCTGCAGTCAGCTTAGAATTTTCAAAAACGGCCAATCACAAAAAAGTGTGGGAAATGCGGCATATTTAAGCCCCATAGGTGGGAATACTCGCCATAACTGATTGTAGCTCACATTTGCAGTCAGAATGGCAGGTGCAGGAGAGGGTTCACACTTCCGAGCGCAACGTTGGGGCATCGAGGAGTCCAAATACATGGTTTGGCTCCTTGTCCACCATCATGAGTCAAGACTCCTGCAGGGCCAGTTCCAAGGGACGGAGTACAAGGCAGAGGCTTGGAACTGGTTAGCTCGTGACCTCACCAGTGCCACAGGCGTTCCTCGGACTGGTGAGCAGGTCTGTCACCACCATGCAGACCTGAAGAGACGAAAGCAGGATTACCTGAACCAGTGGATACAGGAAGCCCATGGGATGCAGAATGCCCCACAACTGAGTATGTAGCCATGGAATGCAGTATATAAGAATTGATAATGGAGTATGTATAAACGGATAGGTATGTCTCAATATTCCTTCATTTACTTTACAGCTGCAGGTGACCGTGCTACGAATCAGCAAGCCTATGCTGATAGGCTGCTAAGGCTGCGCCACCAGGCAGGTTAGTGATTATTCTGCATGTATTGTTATATAAAATATGGGAGAGAGCATGAAAGAAAGTGTTGTAGTCCAATAAAACAGCCATATAATTGCCTGAATAAGTCCTCTGCATGTACTGTCAGATAAAAATGCCAGAGAGGCAGGAAAAGAGTGTAGTAACCCATTAAGAAAGGTAACATATGTCTGGAATATCTCTGCAGGCACTGTCATATAACATAAGTGAGTGAGCCTGAAAAAGATTGTTCTAACCTTTTAATAAAGGTATAATATGTCTTGAACATGTCTGCCATAAACACCGTTAAAACAAATAAAGGAATGAGCCTGTGGAAAATTGTGCAATATCATTGATAAAGTTCTAAAACCCAGAGTGTGTCTGTGTCACAGAGTCTGAAATGTTGTTGTACCCTTGCATTATACAAACAGTACTGTTTGAAAATGTGCTGGCAACCCAGAGTTATGCAGTTCCATATAAAGTGGGTGATGGAAGTGCTAGTAGCTGTGAAACATATATGCAGTCCACAATAGTCAGTTACTGGCTGGCATGAATAAGTAAACCTGGCGCACATGTAGCATGTAATTATTCACCAGAAATGTGAGTGTGTGTGTCAAGAAATGCAGGGTTCTGTACAAATCGAAGTGAAAAAGTAATGTGAAAACATCCCAGATATGTAGATAAAGAAATATAAATGCAATCAAGAAATATATAGCAGTAATATCTGCATCCTGGACAGTTAGTATGTCAGATATAGGTCAGGCATATATTGAACTAGCCAAACCTATGACACAACCTAATGTGTGGTGGCAAGTGTAATAATACAGGTAGGGGATATACACTTGCAGTCACTAGGAATGTAGTGTAGACGAAAAGGTCATTATAAGATGTTAACCGAGGTTTTTTCTACACCCTACCGTATGTGCATAAACCATGGAATTCCACACCTCACTGGGTATGTGTAATCTTAAATATTTGTTGGGACATATGTCCTATTGTTCTATAAATATTTGCATTCACGTTAATGCATGTGCCCTGTTTAAACACCACAATCATGGTGGCCTGTTGCTACCAAACATCCCTGCATGCTGTTGGAATAACCACTGTGGTTCAATATATGCATGGGTTATGCTTGCTGTTCAACTGTTGTACCCTTGGTGTGTTGTGTTAATGGGAATATTACTGCATGCTGTTACAACTAATCTGGAATGCTGTTCTGCTTATGTTGTAATTAAACACAACTAATCACAGAACGTATGGGAAGGCCTGTCCCAGCGGACCCATCTGTCCCACCTCAGCCGGCGAGTGCACCTGGCACCAGCAGGTCTGGTGCCCAGCCTGGGCTCCCCTCCTCCGTTGGTCCTGTGCTACTTTCGGGTGGAAGCGCTGCAGGGGATGGGGCTCGTCCCCCCTGTGCAAGCGTGGGCAGAGAAGGGCCACCTGTCACCCTTCGTAGGGTCCGGGCTGTGGTGCATAGGGAAAACCAGCGTTCAGTCGCTGATCCCCTACGCCAGCTTGAGGCGAGAGTGGTGCGTCTCTCGGGTGAGCCTGCCTGTCCTACTCAGCCCCCAACACAGCCACCCTTGGAGCTGTGAAGTTTCAGTGGTGACTGCCCATGTGTAGGGATCTCAGTTCCACTGTTACCATCTGTGGGCTCATGGGCTTGCGATTTCCAAACAACCTTCCCCGTCAATTGTGTTCACCCACCCCATGTGTCAAATTCCGCCCCTGTATGCGTCTTGTTTGTCTTGTCTGTTTACCTCCCCAACCTACCTCCCCAAATATACCTACTTCCTCTACCTCACATTCCACTCTCACCTAAAAAAAAGGGCAATCTGTTCCCAAAAAAAATCACACCCCATACATAGCTGCCCATTTCGTACACATGTCTGCTGGACATGTAAACTTATAATTATAACTGGCAGTACAACAGACTTTGTTGTCCTCACCCCTCTCTCAGGGGTGGAAGGTTGGAAATTTCACACCAAATTACGAACATATGCACAGCTGTTGCTGGTAAAGAAATGGGCAGCTATGGGCCTTCCCTACACCCTTCCTGCACATCCCAGCTGGTTTCCCTACTGTCTTTCCCTCTTTGTGCCCCATTTTTCACCAATTTCCTATCTCCCCATTTTCTTTTCTTTTCTTTCAAAGAAATTAGCGCGGGGGTTAGCAGGAGTAAGCACTTTTAAGCAGTAGTTAGTGGGGGTGCACGAGTGTGAGCTTGTGTGCGCTTAGCTAAGCATTGCTAAGTGTCGTGCAAACCTGCTTACAGAAGTGCCTTAGTCACTCTGTATGACAGGGCCCTTGTATTGCTCAGCAGCAAAATAAAATACACCTGTCAGTCTCGAACCCGAGACCTTGGGCTCACCAGTCTGCATGAAGCACCACTACACCACAGCAGATATACAATGACTGGGTGCTGAAAGAAATATATCATGCATTACAATGAGTGAATGTAAAGGGAGAATAGGAATGGCATAATACAAATCAACATGTTCTGTGGCCCTTAACCAGCAAGTGTTGTGGAATTGCATGACATGTCTGTGAAAAGAGAACCAGCCATGCAAGTAGGGACAGGAGCGGCCTTAGGTCAACTGGTGCCCTAGGCAAAAGGGCTCCACTGTGCCCCCCACTACACCACCCAGTGCCCCCATCCTGGTCTAACTACATTAAATAAATACTGGAAAAGTGCCCCTGCTACAGCGGCGCCCTAGGCGGCTGCCTAGTTGGCCTATGCCTAAGGCCGGCTATGAGTAGGGAATAATGTTACAGTAGCACTTTACAAACCCCACACAGTATCGGAGCAGGATAAACACTGGCATATTTGAATAGGTCAGAGGCCAGACCTCCCATCTGTGACTAGTTTACAGGGATGTCCTGATTTGCAAACAAATGTTAGCTGTGCCCCTCAGACTCCCTGTGAAATGTAGTAACAATAGGCAGAAAGGTGGGGAATCCCACTTTAATGATAAATGTCAATAAGTGAGAGTAGACACTGCTTGCACGTCAGAAAAGGTGTAGTAATACATATGCTCAGAATCCCCCAAAGTCACAACTGCAAAATATCTGAAATATATCACAGGTGTATCCCACTTGTATGTACCTTTCCCTGAGGCTTTTCAAATATATACCTGAGTATCCGAGGCCTGGAAGAGTCAGAAACACACAGGCATATCAGCCTGTCTGCTGTTACACACACTGCGAATAGCTGTAGAATTAATTCCACAAGCATGCCCTTATGTAGGAGTACAACACAGAAATATCAAAGGATGTAGCCATGTACTGCTAGCAACCACCTGTGACAATGCCATTGTTCAGGTGCTGAAAAGACTGGTGTGGTGCACAGTCAATGAATACTAGGCTAATCTCTGTTAACCATCTGAATATGTCCACAGGTGGGAGCTACTCAGACAGATTACTAGCCTTTATAGACTTACAGATACACAGCAACTCTGCATGTTCAGAAAGATAAACATCACACGATAATAAATAATGTACTCTGCAGTTCTGCACCCCTACCCAAAGGTACTGTATACCCGTGTAGTCAGGCATAACCAAGGGTGTAGGTAGGCATACACAGTAGTGAAATATGTCCAGTTGTCCTGAGCAGACTGTGCTAACGTCAACACAAACAAACCACAAACTGTTCAGAGGTGAGTAACATACTAATGACAGTGTAGCAGTTCACAAACAGTGCATATGCCTGATATTCATAATTGGTAGTACAACACAGTTAGTTGTCCTCACCCCTCTCTCAGGGGTGGAAAGTTTTAAACATCCCTCCTAATGTATTGCATATGCACAGCTGTTACTGGTAAAGAAATGGGCAGCTATGGACCTTCTCCACAGCCATCCTGTACATCCCAAGCTGGTTTCCCTACTGTCTTCCCCTCTTTGTGCACCCTTTATCACCACATTCCTATCTCCCCATTTACTTTTCTGTCAAAGAAATGAGCGCAGGGGTTAGCTGGGGTGAGCACTTGTAAACAGTAGTAAGTGGGTTTGCACCAGTGTACGCATGTGTGCGCTTAGCTTAGCATTGCTAAGATATAAGATACACCAAGCTTAGCTTAGTATTGCTAACATAAAATAAGCTAAGCTTTGCTTAGCATCGCGCAAACCCGCTTACAACTGCTTAAAAGTGCCTTAGTCACTCTGTATGACAGGGCCCTTGTACTGCTCAGCAACAAAATAAAATACCCTTGTCAGTCTCTAACCCCACACCTTGGACTCCCCAGTCTGCATGACGTACCACTAAGCCACAGCAGATATACAATAACTTGGTGCTGAAAGAAATATAACATGCATTACAATGAGTAAATGTAAAGGGAAAATAGGAAAACCATAGGAATACATTGCAATAACTACTGTTGTATGTAAAGGGAAAATAGGAAAGCCATAGGAATACATTTCAATAACTACTGTTGTATGCCAGTTAATTCTCTAATTCGAAAAGAAAGTACATACTCTCATGTATCCAGTGTTCGCATTAGGAGGTGTGAGTAAACCTACGCACTGAGAAGAGTGTACTGGAAGAAGCAACAGTCAGGTTTCAGTACAACATGCATTTCACTGGCTACAACCCAGCTTCAGATATGAGACATATACCAACCTTCTGACTGAGACAACAGTGTCCACAGCAAACAAGCATGGGCCCCACCTTGCAAAACTGAAAGGGCTACGCCTACCTAACCTATCATTTTATAGCAGTGTCCTGAAATCACAGTGAGAACTGCAATTACCACACAGCAGGCTGCATGCAATTACTAAATAGTGGGCACCAATTGGTGCAGAGGCCATCACATGCACATGTGCAGATACCTAGAAAAGCAGCCTGTATCTGCTGTCCACACATGCAATAATATCATTGCAACAACTGGGAGAGAGAGAGCACGAGCGAGAGAGACGGACACAAACGGGCAGTAGGAGACAGACACTGAAAACAAACAGCAACACACAGAGGAAACAAAACCAAAAAAAAAAAAAAAAAAGACAACACCTACAACAGACGGAGGTGAGGAATGCAAAGGTAAGGTATGTAACAGATATGTATTTGCTGACATCCGAAAGATGTGTCTGAGGGATACTCTACATACTGTGAATCATCCATGTGTGGCAGCAGTCCGTATCTTATATGTACATGCACATTTGCATAGGGCAAGGGACATACTGCAACTGTTAGTGAAGGCTGGACTTATGTATGTTGTTGAAGGCTGCTATGTGCACATATGTATGTAGGTTGTATTGTGTGGCATTGCAGAAAGCGAGCAGTGCCGGTATATGTCATGTGGTGTTAAACGCTGTGGGACTGAGCTGCAGGCAGTGAGGCCTGCTACAGCTAATACAGCCTGAGGAGAGCAGAATGCATTCTGCACAACATTGTGCAATAGTATTACATAACCGTATGTTTCACAACTGTTGCATAATTGACATTCCCACCATGAAAGGTGGACAATATATGTGCGTATATGTGCAGCTATATGTACAGCAATGGATGTTTGCATGTATGTGTATATATACATGTGTGTGTGATATATGTGTGTGTATAGATATGTAGATATATATATATCGATATAGATATATATATATATATATAGATATATATATATAGATATATATATATAGATATATAGATGTATAGGTATATATATAGATGTATAGGTATATATATAGATGTATATATATATATATATATATATATATATATATATATATATATATATATATATATATAGATATATAGATATATAGATATATATCTATATAGATATATAGATATATATATATATATATATATATATATATATATATATATATATATATATCTAGAGAGAGAGAGAGAGACACGGTGTCATATGTACTGCAACAGGCGCCTGTTGTCCAAGGCATGGGCTGAACACCAGTGTTGATACTGCAGTGCCATACCCCATTCCAAAACACCTTACGCAGGAACTGCCACATAAGTGGTAGCCTGCCTAACACTGAAGGTGTCAGAAGGGTACACGGGACACAGGTGGACAGTAGGCTCCCCTTCAATAATTACAGTGCCACAGTAGTAATGTAATCTGTCTACGTGGTATGTGTCATCACAAAAGGTGTGTCATCTAGGGAAATATAGGTCAGTGTTCCCCTCTACTCATCACAATGCCCCATGTGGTATGTACCTCACATGACAACTACAGCAAGAAGGCCACAGACATACCTAACAAAGAGTAATACTGCAACACATGCCCTATGCAGACTGACTCACAAAACCACAGCTAGAGTGCGTTGCATACCGCCCACCCAGAGGTTACCACTGCCGGACATATAGAGGTATGTCACACCCATAGCAGTCGGCCAAGCACCATGACAACACCTCACAATCCCTCCGGGCTACATGACCTAGGGCCCTAATCCTTGTCACCTCACTAAACAGCACATGCTGGAGGTGCAGGTTCCTATCCACAAATATGCCATACTCTGGACTAAACCACCCAGCATGAACAAACAAGGCTCCTCATTAGCAGATGTCGTACATACCCCTGATGATTGTTTTGGAGATAGGTAATATGCCCTGGGAGTCACCTCTGTGTATCTGGTTGACAGGAGCAAGTGAAATCACATTAAATGTGTGTCAAAGGCCAGGGTAGCATATGGCTGGGCTGCTCTAGGACCAATAGCGTATTACCTACCTATGACACAATGCACACACACATGAACTCAGTGCAATACCTGCTATGTGAGGTGGAATGAGTGTGAACAGTGACTGTGTGCAAGGTTTGTAAAGGTGTGATAGCTTAGTGTGAGGTTGTCTCTGTCATGATAGTTTGTGTCCTAGGTGTGAGGCCAGAGAAAGATGCGTCAGTTATTGGGATGCAGACATACTAGGATGGCATATGTTGTGACGTAGTTCCTTGTGTACGACTGTGGTGTTCCATTGTAGGCTGAAGCAATACATGTATGCTCAGTAAGTGGTACTGCTGGTGACTCCAGCTCACATATTAACTGTTGTACTACCTGAAGCTGTAGGCCTAAACAGCACAGTATTTTGTATGTTCACAGTCCCTGGTAACACTGTCTTGTGTGTTTCCTGTAGTCTGCACAGATTACATAACACAGGCATAGGTATCTGTAAGTAGGGGCGCACAGTACAGTAAGGTACACAGGTAATGCTCATCTGTGTCAGCATACATCTGTGTGTTGTATGTATGTCTGATGTGTGTGTAATGATGCCTATACCATGCCTGCAATCACATGTGTGTTACAGGGTATGTGTGTGTACCTAGCAACATGTATACTCTGTTACAGCTGTATGCCAGCTATATTAACAACCGTGTACATGTGTTAAGTAGGGGTTTGGCATCAAGACTAGGGTGGTTTACTGGTAATACTATAAATGTACATGACATTCATTGTATTGGATGACATATTTCTTCATGCATTAGCTTGATATATACCCCCAGGGCAAGGTTGTGCATTGTATCCCAAACACTGTGCCGACTACTGGTGTATACTGGTTTGTTATATGGAGTGTGGCAGGCACTGTCAGCCAGTTGTGGGCCGAGCACTGATATGTGGTATTGAACATGTGTATCCTCTGGTAGACAGATGCTATATATGACAGTTAAGTGATATCTGTACTTCATAATGTTAAGTGTGCCACATGACATGCTCACACATATTGTTTAATTGTTTTCCACGGTTATGGCTCATCAACATAATCCATCGTATTCAGCTGTGGAGGAGCAGGAAATTCTGAACAGCCTGGTGCAGCACTATAACCTGCTTTTTTCCAGGGCCAGCCAGCACCAGCATGACCGTACTGCACTGTGGCAAGACCTTGTTCGCCGGGTAAATGACATAGGCATGCATAACCGGACATATGAGCAGGTACGCCATCACTGCAGTGATTTAATTAGACATGTCTGGCGGCGTGCGTCTGATATCCATAGGCAACAGCTTGCCACAGGTGGTGGGGCAGCCATACATCCCCCCCCTCACCAGAGTGGAGGAGCCACTCCTAAGCGTGGTGGCTCCTGGCCTACAGCAGCAACAGCATCAGACGTGTCATCATGGAGGCCAGAGCCACCCAGCAAGATGACATGGAGCGTGCAGGTAATACGCCCTAGCTGTAGACTACCGTTACCTGTATTGTTAGAATATGCATATGTGAAATGTGTACTGTGTGTTCAGCAGTTGTGCTGCCGAACGTGTGCAATACTGATATTTGGAATAGTATCCGTACACCTGTGAAACTGTCATATTCTTGTAGGTCCCTCTGGTGTGACAGCAGGGCAGATACATGCTGGTGAGTGTGTTAACACTTTAATATTGGTAATGAAATGTGCATGTCATAGGTGAGGTGTAGGCCATGTACACGTAACACACCTATGCATAATGCATGCTGTGCATGTTTGCTGTGAGACATCAGTCATCTCAGTAAAGTCGGTAGCTGCCTCAATCACATGCAATGCACAGTGCAGCAGACACAATTGTGGCAACACTGTACTGCACATTGGATATGCATAGTTGCTACAGCTGTACACAACAGAACACGTTTATCATACGCAGTACACGAAAACATGCTACATTTGGCATTACCACACACCCACTGTAAAGTCACACTTCAGTATCCCACATGTCATGCACACACACATAATGTACGTCAGGGGTAGAGGCCTATCATGGGGCTGTGCAACACTCTGCAACACATAGCACAGTCATATTAGGCAATGCTCCCTATTGGGCACCTCACACACCCATGTACATGGTGGCTGTGTAATTGTGAACATAGCCACGGCACTGCAGTATAGGTACAGCATGCTAGGCGGTGGTCTTGCACACATTAGTAGCTGTGAGTCATCACAAGATGCATGTTGATGGCACAGGGTACTATACCCCATCCAGTTACAGTGACCACAGTACTACTCATAGCAGTCATTGCTTTGCACCTCAATGTTGTGTGTGTGCAAACATATACACCTATACACAATATGCACAGCAGTCACCATCCAAAGTGTCACACACATGTCCTGGAATGCTAGTGGGTGTATAGGTCTCTTGACACACATTGGGTATGTATGGTGTTAAGTGTTGCAGTCGTGTAGCATGCCATGCCATGTCTGGCACCGACATATCTGCAATATGTCCCACACTCACCATAACCACTGTACACTGGCCATGTTGAGCATTGGGATTCCTTCATGTCAACATGCACCACACATCCCATGTGTGTACGTAGCATGCATGTGCTTCACCCGTACCCACTATTATCTGCTATGGACACAGACACTGTACTCGGACATGGATATCTGTGTGTCACACAGATAACACATGCAGCCATGGCATGTATACTTGTGAGTGATGGTGCACAGGGCATTGCAGAGCTGATAATACCTGCACAGCAATGTTGTGTCCATGTACACTTTGTGTTCTAGGGTGTAGCCAATCACTGAACAACTACACAGTTGCATCAAAGCCATGTATACTGCCATTTAATAGGGGTGTCTACACTTGTACTGCATGGTCTTGTGCAACACATATTCTGCATGCTGACACGTTTGTGGTGACTGTTTACCTTGTGATACTGACACCCACCTTCACCCACTATAGAGTATGTGTTAGATTGCTGGTATGTGTATGTGCTGTAGTGAGGAGTGTATTAGTGTTCATGTGTGCATGTGCAGACCGTAAAGTGCGTTTCCTGTCTTCCTCTCACAGGTGCTGAGTTAGGGGTTGGCGAAAGCAACAGGCAACCTGAAGCCACTGCCACGAATAGTGGTGATGATGAGACGTATTTTGGCACATGAAGGTTTGAGAGGGTCTGTCATTGGTCCACCAATCGACAGTACACAGCATTCAACCCCATCTATGTGCACACTCATACTGTCAATACATCCCTCGCCACCAATGGCCATAAGCAAGGGACAGTATACAGTTGGTATTGACCAGGAGAGTGTGGTACCCATGGCACTTGCATCCCCTCACAGCAGCCGTAGCCGTATTCCTGGAATGGTACCACATAGGCAGAGGTCCAGGGGTTCTCGGGGGAGCACCACTGGTCGTATTGCTCCTGGCAGGTGTGCCCTCACAGGTCTTATGACGTCCAGTATGTTCCGGGCTGTAATGCAGGCTCAGGCACGTATGGAATGGTACATCAGGCAGGGACTTAGGGCGCAGAGGTCACATTACACCGCTATCAATGACGGCATTCATGACCTTGCCTGTGCCATCCGGACTTACACCAAAGTCATTGATAGACATTGGGTGGAGACATTAGATGCCCTCCACAGCATGTCTTCCATGAGACAGAACCATGTGGGACGGTTGCGACGTTGACACGGACGCATGCCAGCAACAGCTGGCAGTGGTCGCGGACGGCCCACAGTTCACAGCCGCTCCCGTAGTGGCAGTATTAGCCCCAGCAATGCTGGGCCTGGCCTGTCCATTGACCGTCCCAGTAGACCATGTGCACTTGGCTCTGGCCAGTCCCAGCAGGGACATGGGTCCAGTCATCATACCTCTGCCTCTGATGACAGTACCCAGTCAGGGTTGGTACCCAATACTGTCCGTAGCACCCCTGTCAGGCACAGGTACTGTGTCCTTGGCCGGAGACAGTGATCTGTACAGCCTAGCAGGTACAGTCTGTGGCTGTCCCACAAACTACCGTATATGGCAGCCACATGATGGAGCTGTGTGCATGCAGACACACACACATTAACCAAACAACTAGGGCTCACACATACACACACACATTACATCAACATTGGCCCATGCTGTACTGTTGTCCCCCCCCCCACACACACACACACACACACGCATGTCGATTGGATGGGTCAATGTCAGGCTCTGGCAAACAACAAAACACCCTGTGCATATGATGATACCTGTGTCGCCTCCTGTCATCTGCAACATTGATGGAGGAACAGGCCAACATGGTGCTGATGCACAGGGTGACACTATAGCAGTGTAGCAATAATAGCAAGTTGTCAACAAGGAAGTGTAACGACATCCTTGTAGGTATATCTGAGCAGACATTATGCATCAAAGCTCTGATTGTCAATGTAGCATTGTTTACACCACTGTTAGGTCTGAATATGTGTTGTCCCCCCATGTGCCACTTGGTTGAAGTGTAATGTATTGCCAACATGTGTTAGTGAGTGGACAGTATGTGTGTGATGTGTGCAGTACAGTTTAGCAAGTGTACGTCTGTGAACATGGTGGGTGCGCACTATCTCCATGTACGTGCATAGTGGACACATGGGACTTGTGGCATACCCTGTCGTACACATTAACATCTCATACTATCTTTCAATGGCCAGTATGCATTGTACTACAGTTATGTACTAACATGGGTAGATGTGTGTATGACAGGGGTTGACACTATGCTGTGGGTGATGCCGTTAATATCTGTCAATGATTTGCAGTCTGGTAGTATACACAACCTCACCAGCATGACTATAAGCAATCCTTGGATGATGTCCTGACAAATGACACACAGCCGTAGGGAACTCAGTAACAATTTGAACCTTCCGGTGCTACACTACAACACTAACCAGTGGTAATGACCGCCACCCATTCCTGTGACCACACCTTTTTGGCATATAGCCCCTCTTAGGTACATGCAGACTAGGGATGTGTCCATCCAAATCTGGAAATGCATGCATTGGCCTACAATGCATTCCCTGGATGGGATGCATATCCTACACAAGGGTATCATACAGACAGCTACTTGTCTGATGCATGCTGTATAGCAGTAAGCCGACTATGGCATCGTCATCCTCATGTACTAGACATACTATCCCGTCAGTACCACACAGGTGGTAGCCCTCAACATGTATGTTGGGTACCAATGTGTACATACAGCCTCATGTTATGTCATGTGTCCCTTGGTATCCACATATCCATAGGTATTGTGGAGTCCCAAGGTGTATCACATAAGACATTAGAGGCCTGAATGCATATCCACGAGGCAGTTGTACACTTATAAAGACTGTCCATTATTGGCAGTCTCTGTTGTGTATGAACATGTCTGACATATACCCCAGGCATATACCCTCACTCACACTACTCTTAAGTGACTGTCATGGGTGTGTGTGCCACAGATGATCTTGGCCACAGAACACTACAGTGGACGGCCTTGTCACATATATACATATGTGACCTACGATCTGAGAAGCAGCGGCACAACCTGTCAATGGAAGCAAATGTATTCATGTAGTATGCAGGCTTCACACCTATGTACTGATTGAGGGGACATGTACACATATATATATTTGCCACGCAGATACCTGATGTGTGCAATGCACTTACTGTTGTAATCATAATATGTCATACCATAGTAAAAGCAAAACCCACACCGCATTGACCAACTGTGACACACACACAGTCAGCATTTGCAGGATTCAAACCCCTACCTAACTATGTTATGATACTAGAGAGCGATGCATTAACACTATTTGCTTTACTATTTGCTTTACTGGGTGGTTTCCCTTCTTCGGCTGTATTTGTAGGATGGTGACATCAGTCTTTCCAAAGAGGAATGTACCTCTTTTAGTGTGTTTTCCCAGTCTGCAAAAAGGGCACTCCTTTCAAAGACAATTGCACACACACACACACACACACACACACACACACACACACACATACACACATATACAGTCAGTGTTTGCAGGATCCAAACCCCTACCTAATTACTGGAGAGAGATGCATTAACACTACGTGCTATTTGCTTTACTGACTGGTTTCCCTTCTGCTGTATTTGTAGGATGGTAACATCATCAGACTTTCCAAAGAGGAATGTACCTCTTTTAGTGAGTTTTTCCCAGTCAAAAAAAAACCTCTCCTCAAAACTGCAACACACACACACACACACACACACACACACACACACACACACACACACACACACACACACACACAGTCAGCGTTTGCAGGATCCAAACCCCTACCTAACTATGTTATGATACTAGAGAGAGATGCATTAACACTGCACGCTATTTGCTTTACTGGCTGGTTTCCCTTCTGCTGTATTTGTAGGATGGTGACATCATCAGACTTTCCAAAGAGGAATGTACCTCTTTTAGTGAGTTTTCCCAGTCTCCAAAAAGGAAACACCTCTCAAAGGAAACTGCACACACACACACACACACACACACACACACACACACACACACACACACACACACACACACACACACACACAGTCAGCGTTTGCAGGATCCAAACCCCTACCTAACTATGTTATGATACTAGAGAGCGATGCATTAACACTGCACACTATTTGCTTTACTGGGTGGTTTCCCTTCTTCGGCTGTATTTGTAGGATGGTGACATCAGTCTTTCCAAAGAGGAATGTACCTCTTTTAGTGAGTTTTCCCAGTCTCCAAAAATGAAACGCCTCTCAAAGGAAACTGCACACACACACACACACACACACACACACACACACACACACACACACACACACACACACACACACACAGTCAGCGTTTGCAGGATCCAAACCCCTACCTAACTATGTTATGATACTAGAGAGCGATGCATTAACACTGCACACTATTTGCTTTACTGGGTGGTTTCCCTTCTTCGGCTGTATTTGTAGGATGGTGACATCAGTCTTTCCAAAGAGGAATGTACCTCTTTTAGTGAGTTTTCCCAGTCTCCAAAAATGAAACGCCTCTCAAAGGAAACTGCACACATACACACACACACACACTCACTGTTTGCAAGATTCAAACCCCTACCTAACTATGTTATGATATTAGAGAGAGACACATTAACACGGCGCGCTGTTTGCTTTACTGGCTGGTTTCCCTTCTCCTGCTGTATTTATAGGATGGTGACATCATCAGACTGGATATGGTGATGTGTGTACACTTTGTTTTATGCCATTCCAGGAATGGTCCATGAGGGTCAGCAGGTGTCAGCAGCTTGAACAAGACCTCATAATCCTTACCTTGTGTGATCTATCTGTGGACACATTGACATTCTGTCATATGTCCACACATATTTATGCACAGCTTGTTGGTTTTGTGGATACTACATGTGTCTGGGATGTTGATAAAGGGCTATTCAATGTCTATGTGACACGTGTAGATGTGTTCATTGATGTATGTCCTGGGTGGCTGCCTTGCAAACAGTCTAGCATGTTTGGGAACCATGATACGCACATGAACATACAGTTGGTAGGGTTGTGTGTATGTCAGCTTCCAGTAGCTCTGTTTATGACTGCAACCATGATGGACTCCATGACCTTCCAGATCAGACTTCATAGGCGTACTGGACTTGACTTCCCATGGTGTGTTGTGCACCAACACTTGTGGGGAGTGCCATATGTAGCTGTGACACATTCAGCAGTTCCACATCCTATGTAGGGGGCGAGGCTCAGCTGACTTTTCAGGTGCAGGATCAATTTGTTCTGTAGTTTGTGCATGACACATATTGGGAATCAATGTATTCCACTTGCTGCCATGGTTTTGGCAGTGGGGGGTAGCTGCTCATCCATTCTACATGTGATATCTCCTGGTATGATGATACTGACTATTGTCAGTGGGAGGTGGGTATGTACATATGGGCCTGTCTGTCAGAATGTCGGCATTGTCATTCAGGTACAGTTGGCCCTGACTCAGGACATATATGGGTGTACATTGATATTTATGACATAGCTGAAGGAGGTGTCATGATTCAGTCTGGACTCCTTCTCAGCTACTCTTTACAAAACACCAACAAGCATGAGCACTAATCCCTGTTATACTCTTTTACATGCTTAACACCCTATTGATCCTTTGTGATCAAGCTACAGAGTATGTCATCATAATATCCTGGCATGTCCAGGGGTCGGTTTTGTGTGTACTCTCCAGTCCAGCTGGTGGATATTGTGATATTGACACAATGTCACATCTTCCTCATGTACACAGACAACCCTCTCCTCCGCCCGACAAACTCAGATATATGTGTGAGATGCACCTATATAGACATACAGGGTGCTGAACTCTCTCGACCCATGACTGGCACAGTCTATCGGGTGTGAAGGTAACCACACACACCACATATCAGTCTCGGATATCCTCTAGCAACAGCACTCAAACCACATTATCACACGTAGACATACTCGGATGCTGTAAATGTACTCTGCCTAAGCAGCAGAGACCTCCAAAGCAGACACACACACAACTGCTACCCCACTACAATACCCACATATCTCATAGTTCACAATGTCAGTGTGCCACACAGTTACTGCCCTTTGGGCTAAACAACACACCTAATACACTTGTAATAGGTGACACTTATTGTCAGACACACTGACGTACCACTCACCAGCCCTAACATGGGAATAGTCACTTTGGGCTGTCTGTCGGGTGCCAGGATCTGCCACATAACACAGTCAGGTCACTCCAAAGTAAGTACAGGACTGGCACCATCCTTGTCCACGCTGGTGCGTAAAACCTCAGACGTTACTCCCTGGACCTCATGACATGATACATGGAGGAACACTCTGATCATGTAGCCCAGGCCAGTATGACCCTGACCTTGTCTAGCATCTTACACCCACGAATTATGATGTCACAGTATACAGACACACACATCACGTTTAACAGTTGCCTAACAAATTTGTTTCATTCATAGGGGTTACAGTGTCTGTCAGCCTGTGGTGACATGCTCAACATGCCACGTAGCTTCACTGTGGACAGCTTGCACCTGTCACCCTTGGACTTTCGAATGCTGGCTAAGGCTTTTGCTACCACCATAGTGCCTTTTTTAAGCAGGGCTCAAAAGACAAACCCACCTCCATAGACATTACAGGGTAAATGAAACAAAGGGTAATGCTGCTCAACATCAGATGTGTTACCATCATATAGTGGCCACTCAGGACTCTCCTCAGTATGGAGGATAGCAATATCTGTGCACTAACAGACGCCTGGTTCAGGCTCGCTTATGCACACCAGCACTACCAGGTTATGTTTCATACCATGCTTTCTGACTACAAGACTTGGAACAGACAACACAACTAGTTGGGGAGTATCCATATACATCACAGATACACAAACCTCCGGGTTAGTAGCACTGCACAAAGCATCACAGACCATACATATACAACTACCATTGTGCAAAACTGCCTTTCAGTTTGTTGCCTGCTACACACCACCCTCTGCTTTCATGGGAACTATGGAGAATATGAAGGTCTCCACAAACACCATTATATTGTGTGACTTCATATACACAAATATTGACTGGGGATACTACTCAAGCCACAACACCCTCACCCAACAGTTGCTACAATTTGTAGACTCATATGCTATGGCACAACCAGTCAGCACAGCCACAAGGGGGAATACATATTGGACCTGATCATCACCAACATGGGGACTCTATGTACCACACCAGTGATATACCCCTCATTGGTAAGGTCAGAACATACATGTATCTCACTGGACATACATATACCCTCCACACGCCCATCCTAGGTAATCTTGGTTAACTTCTCATGAGCCAACGTCTCACTTCACCAAAGCAAAGTGGTATCCTTCAGAGACCCTGAGACAGTGGCAAATACGGCTCACACTGCTGAATCCTTTACATACGCATTCTATGGACACCTAGTGGACTTCATGGGTTGTGCTATCCCAATTAACAACAGGACTCACTACTCCAATGGCAGGGGACCTGTCTGGTAGACCCCAGCCATTAATAAGCTGTACAACGTCAGGAGGAAGCTACTACATGATAGAGCACAATCCCAGACTGGGAAGGCATCTGTGATCTGTACTAGCAGACGGCTACGATCACTCTAACTTTTCTAAGGGCCGCTTCTACTGGACAGTTGCACCAGACACGTAGGACTATCACACGGCCTTCTTCAGTTATGTCAGGAAAATGGGTGGAGACTCACTGATACGCTGTGAGTTACTGCATACTGACTAAACTTACCCTGAACCCACTGGCATTGCCAACATCCTGGCAAACAGGTTCAGTGCAGATGTCTCCCTCCCCATCCCCCTAAGGAGCAACTATCCATCCCAACAGAGTATAACCTCCCTGACATCACACAGTAAGAGGTGAGTGATCACAGTATCAGTGTGATCAGATGGTGTCCCAGCCTGCATCTTACACGAGCTTCATGACAGACGTAACCCTCACATTACATAACTGTAGTTACTACAGGTTATGTACCCAAGGAATTGGGTACAGCGACAGTGGTCCCACTCCACAGAGTTGGTGCCACAACGGACCACAGATAATATTGCCCTATAAGCCTAACTAGCCTGTTCTGCAAAGCTATGGAGCGTATTGTCATGGGACTCATACACATAGACATTGGGAACCTACAGACACTGTGTCCTACACATTTCAGCATTGTTGTGGGCAGATCTTGCCTCTTGAACCTGTTTGTATTCTTTAAACAGTTAACAGGTCCATCGTTATAGGGACAGTTGTCCACACAGCCTACCCGAACCTTGCAAAACCCTTCAACAACCCACTGGACCATTATGCATAGGCTCACCAGTGTCGATATGGACACATCTCACATGATGGATTGATACCTGGATCAGGGATAGCACCCACATGGTCAGAATTGCAGGTGCCATGTCTGACTATACACCAGTTACACGTGGCATCCCACACGACTCGGTCCTGGGACCTCTCTTGTTCTGTATATATTTGTCTGACGTACAGGCTACCACAGGGGAAATATGGCTAAACATGTTTGTACTTGACTGCAAACTGGGTGCCATGATCAACTCTCCAGCTGCCACATGCATACTTAAACAGGGTCTCACAGAGATGGATGACTGGTGCCTGAGTCATGGCCTACAGCTAAATGCCATTAGTTGCATAGTCATCCCCTTTGGGAATAACAACATGCCTGCACATTACCACATAGGTAGTACTCCATTACATACAGTAGGAGGAGTTAGGGGTTTGGGGACATGACTTGTTCGTACGGTCACCTTTGACCTTCCCATTGCCAAAGTGGTTGGACATACCTTCTATGTGGGCCACCTTATCCCATATGGTTTCATGTGTAGATCGAGTGAGGTCATTGTGCCCCTATACTCATCACATCCATGCTTGGTTGCAATGCCACATTTGGGTTGTACCTTACCCGACACATGCAGCAACTGTACTGGCCACAGAAGTTCCTCACCAAGCAGATCTAGGGACTCGCACAGATGCCCTGAACAGTTCGGATGCAGTAACTCCAGCTCTACTCAGTCGCTTACCACCTAGTCAGATATGTGATGTGTGCCTGTTTACAGATATACCCAACCCAGAATTACTGGACATGCTCCACCTCAGGATATCCGACTCCCTTGGAGCTACACACTCCAGGGACGTATACCTCAGCACAGATGTTAATAGGACATGCTGGAGGGACAGATTCTTATCCCAGAGGCTCCACTCACTCCAGAATGTTATCCCAGTTTCACATAGGCAGATCCACCCACTGACAACCTACAGGAGATATCTTGATGACTGTATGGGTGATCATATGTTTACCCCTGGGATATCTTCTGTGTCCCTGCTAGACAGAGGCACACTAACCTAAACGTACATGGGCTATCTTGTGTTACCTACTATTCACACACACAGTGTAGTAATCTGATAGGGTTGCGAATGCCAAACACACTCTGGCTAGGCTTGTACATGCCTTAGGGCAGATAGCCTAGTATCGACCTCTGAACCTATGCTAATTTTCAAGATGCACAATGTTTATTGCTGATACTGTTTTCAGGTCTTTATCGTCTTTGCTTTACCAGTTTCTATGAACAACTTCAGTATCTGCAGAACATATTTGATTATGACAGGGTTCCACTATATTATAGATGTGTCTGTTGTCATATAACTGTGTGCACAGGGCAGATTGCTGTATAGTGACAGGTTCCTGGGTTAACACATGCAACTGCCAAATATGCGTGGCCCACTGCTGTACTCAGAAATGGCTTAAGTGTGTGAGCGTGCCCAGTTCAGCCATTCCATGTTTTGTTGCCTGACATTTGTCTCCTTTATTCAAGTGTGTGAGCATGCCCAATGTGACCTTTCAGTATGTTGCTATCTGAGGTCCACTACATTTGTTGATGTGTGTGAACATGACCAATATTAACATTTATACTGTGTGTGTTGGAAGTCAGGTTCTGTTCTTACTGCAGGACTCACCTTTGTGTCATAACTCGACAAGGATTATGCTGTGCCTGCAGGGTTTCCATGAGATATTTTGCATAGACTTATCAACATTCCTTCATACAGGCTGACCACTGCAATACTGCCACGGTTTAGTGGTTCAGTACTTTGACTATAGTGCACAGTATCCTGGGTTCAAGGCCCATCACTGCTTTATATTTTCATACTGAGCAGACCAGACTGCTTAAGGGACAGTTAAGCAAATATGAGCATGTTGACTTTTGTTCAACTATGCCCTACTTAGACCAGGCTTGTCCGACATTGCTCAATATTACTCAACATTGCTGGACGTTGCCCAATATTACTCAACATTGGCCACAGTTGTGCTAGTTGGTGCGTGTGAATTTGTTTGCATATACTACATGGTGGTAAATGCTGTTTAGCACTGCTTTATATTGCTTAACACATGGTAATCCTGCCTTAGGTGGTGCTGCAGGGCTACCTATGTCGGATGCACATACTACACTCCCTGTACATGTTTGAAAGCAGGTAGTGTCAACTTGGGCATCTCTTTTACTATATGTGTGAGTCAGAGAGAGGTATCATTTCCAGAGTTCCTACTGAGCCAGTGTATGTGCTATGCGTTGCCTCTTTGCCAAGGCCAAAGCATACTGGGCATGCCTCCTTCTGCCTACTGGGGCAGGCTCAGGTTGTTCCTCCTCCGAGTCACGCTCTGCCTATGATGGCCTTAGCAATGGTGGGGGGCTGTTTGGTCCAGGCCTATGCTGGTCCTGCTGCAGCTGTTTTTGCAGGATCATATTATGTAGCATAGCACATACCATGACAATTTGGGTACATGTAGTTGGTGAGTACTGCAAGGCTCCACCAGATGTGTCCAGGTACCAGAACCGTGACTTGAGCAGCCCAAACACACGCTCTGTTACATTACGTGTTTGTGTGTGTGTGTGCGCCTCATTATGGTGTTCCTGTTCAGGTGTGTGTGCATTTGATGGGTGTCATCAGCCACGGATCCAGTGCATAGCCAGCATCCCCACTAGGTGACCATGTGGGATGTCCCCATTGGCAAATGTCTGGTACAGCTGCATCAAATGCCAGATATGGGAATCATGGTAGCAAGGGAGCCCGCAGGATTTTTTGCAGCGGGGTGCAAACCCAGAGCCCCACCCACATAGGTCACCCCGCCCCCTGCCAACAGCCCCGCCCAAGTCCACCCACCCTAAGCCCCGCCCACACAGACATTCCAGTGTCCCATTACTTGGCTATTTCTCCCCATTTACTGTAGACACTGTTCAAATCTGTGTGCATACTGTTTTATGCTTTAGTTCTACAATGATTACAGGCAGTTGGATTTAATTTACAACTTTTATTTCAAACATTATAGCCCAAACACTGAGACATTTACTAAACCTAAACAAAGCAATAGTCTTACAATGAAAACAGACTTGGCATTAAAGCTTCTCTACTTTTGAAACTCACATTCAATGAAACAGCATTGAAACCCACATTCAAAGAAAATGCATCTGGCCAGTGGCAGGTTATTTACCTTTGAACTGTTTTCAAGCAATAGGCTCCTTGCACACAGTTAGGGCCATGCAAAAGTTATTTGATTTACCTGATTGTATTAATTATAATATATGATTGAATTATATCCCTTGTATTATACAGCAGCACTTGTTTGAGTGTCTCTGCTGAAGTAAAAGTAATCTGAATAATTCCACATTAAAGATATCTGAAACTAATGAAAATGTTGTTGCTAGAAAACAACTGTATATTTCAGTGTTTCATCTACAAATTCAGTGCCTGCCGTCAAAGAATAAATTGCCTATGTTAAATTAAAAAATGGTAAGCTGGTATATTGCAATAGAAAATGGATGACAAGCTGAAAACAGGTTCATAGTTATTAGGCATCTCATCCAAAGGAGGACATCCTGAGGACTGCAGCATACAAATGTATATGCTGTAGGAATAGAACCTCAAGACTTTACATTAAGATGCAAGTATTCTACTTGTGGTGCTACTAACATAGCTTTAAAACTTTATACCACAACAGAGATACCATTTGCTAAACAAAACAGTTGCACATTGTAAATAGACTTGGCATGAGCAGCAGTGAACTTAGCTTCCCTTAAAACTCACAGTTCCTTGAAAATGCACTTGAAAATTCCACCTGTTAACTCTAACTTGGGCATTTCACTTTCTCTCTCACAAACATACCACACCCCTCAAGGCCTCAACCTTAGTGCAAGAAATCTGGACAAAGCCTAAAATAAATAGGGATAGATTATAAATATGGCTCTCAGAAACTTAGAAAATTGCAAGAGTAACAGGATTTGTGTTAGTATGCATTTTTCTAAATGACATGACATCTAAAACTGAAATGTCTCATTTAGCAACTTCAATCCTTTTTAGGAGGAATATGGGGCAAAAATCTGGGCAGCTGAGGGGTATGCTACCTCCTTATACACACACCAAATAATTCTGGTCAGACTTGAATTAGTTCTGGGAAGGTTGCACTGAACGGCACCGTGCTTGAGCTGAAGTGGGTGAAATCCTGGTAGCCAGTGATAACTGATCTGCAGCTCAGCAATGTGAAGCATTAAAGCATTTTTAGCAGAGCATTGTTTCATCACTACGTATTGTGTTTGCACATAAGCTGTAGTTATTTTAAACATTTGCCTTTTTTGATTACTACAGAGTACATTTACCCACCAGAGCTATTGTGTTTTGACTTCAGTGTGGAGCTAGTTGTTGCAGGGCTTGGCTTTTAAGTAAGGTAGCAATGCTTATTTACCATATACCATTAAAGCCACCCAACTACAACTGTACTAACACACAGACACTGCTATAAGACACTGGTCTGCAATAAAATGTAATGAGCTTCTGAAAATACTGTAATCCTGTCCTTTTATTACAATGAATATAAAATACTTGAAATAAGGTAAAAGCTCATAATCTTAATCGACAAAACTACTTTTCCACACTTCAAAACAATAATAAAATCAAACCCTCAGAAATTTTGGAAAGGTATCTCTACTCTACTTAACCCCAGCAAACCAGATACCCCTACCCCAGACCCAAACGCTCCTGACCAAGACTTGGCTACCCAATTTAACTCTTTTCATTGAATCCATTTCCAAATTAACGTCATCTTTCTCTAACACCACTACATTCTCCAAAACTCCTTACCATCCCCAACCATCTCTACCCTACTCTGCTACTACTTCCTCATTCCCATCTACTAACTCCCATCCCTCCACTCCTCCTACTCCTACTACGTCATCAGCTTCATCTGCCCCTAATTCTCCCTCTTCACACTCCTTTTTCTCATTTAAACCTATACCCACTTCTACTATAAAGAAACTCCTTATGAAACTGAAGCCATGCACCAATGCTCCTGATAACATCCCTTCTTACTTTCTTAGCAAAGCTGCTGAAGCAATCGCTTACCCTATTAGCATTTTAATCAACCGCTCTATCCAAGAATGTATAGTACCCCAAGTCTGGAAAAGGGCCTTTATCATACCTCTACATAAAGGTGGCAACAACAACAATGTTACTAATTTCCGCCCCATCGCTATTCTGTCCCCCATCTCTAAACTCCTAGAAAAGCGTATCCAACTACCACTCCTTCCACATCTCTTAGATAATCACCTACTAACTCCCACACATGGATTCAGACCACATCATAGCACTATGACCACCCTCCTCTCCTTCCTTGAAACTGTAAATAAAGCCCGCGACTCTGGCCAAATTGTTTCTACCCTACTACTCGACCTCTCTAAGGCCTTTGACACTCACTCACAGCCTGCTACTAACTAAACTTTACCTATCTCCCTCCTCCTTGAACTGGTTCTCCAGCTACTTATCTAACAGATCTCAAGCAGTCAAATGGAAAAAGGCCACCTCCTCATTTCTAAATACTCCTACTGGGGTACCCCAGGGCTCTATACCGAGTCCCCTTCTCTTCAATATATTTATAAATGATTTCCGCAACTCTATCCCATTCTCAGACATCATCCAATATGCCGATGATTCTGCTATTATCTCGCTGCCACCTCTATCCCCTCACTCCTAAAACTGACTCAAGATGCTTTTACAACAACTGAGCAATGGATGAAAAGGAATCACCTAGCACTCAATGCCTCTAAAACCAAATTAATGTTATTCACCCCCTCTAAGGCAACTTCTTTCAATATAAACACATTCCACATCTCTAGACAAAATAATCTACCCCTGGAACTGGTGTCCGAGACCAAGTTACTTGGGGTCCAAATTGATAACCAGCTCAAATTCAACTCCCACCTACAGTTAAATTTCAAGAAAACCCATCAAAAACTAGGTATGCTTTACAGACAAAATCATTACCTTACACCTGCTACCAAAATCACCCTCTCTACTTCATTTCTTATCCCCTCCCTTCTCTATGGAGCTCCACTCCTAACTAATCTACAGACCTCTCTAAAAACACAACTTTCCTCTTTCTACAACAAAATTGCCAAGTTCGCTACCAACCACAAGTCCTCCACCCACCACTGTTCCTCTCTCCAAAAACTAAAATGGCTAGAGCTACCCAGTTATCTCACATATACTCAACTAAATCTTGCACATAAGCTCATTTTCAACCACTCCCTTTGTCCCTCCCTTTCATCAGCCTTTAAAATGCACCTTCCTGCTAGAGTATTAAGGTCCAACAATCAAAATCTATTAGAAGTATATAAACCAACTCGTCCCCCAGGCAAAAATCTTCTGTCGTATGGCCTTGCATGCCTTTGGAACTCCCTACCACCTTCCATTCGCACCACCCCCAACCATTTTATATTTAAAAGATCTCTTCACTCACATCTAGTATCCCAGTGGGAATGCTCTTGCTCCCACCCCACATAACTAACTTGCAAACTCCATCTTCTTTCTTCCTCTGTTTCCTCCTGCAACTATCCTAATTGCCCACCCTAACTCATACATATTATTATTCCTACAATAAATCTGAAAGAATATACTAGGCCACACTTCCTAAGTATTGCTTCCCTAATACGTTATTGCTTCTCAGTACTTTTGTGCATTGCTTCCTAATATGTTATTATTCCTCAATATTGTCATGAAATGCTTCCAAATATGTTGTTATTTCTCAGTGCTTTTGTGCTAAATTTCCCTTTAGTCTGTATTACCTATTAATTTCATCACTAGATTGTACTCGCTCTAGTTTTTGTTGTATTATTTGCAAATTGTTATTTCTTGTATGATTAACTTCTGTGTAATTGTATAATTTGTATATCTATTAATAACCTACTTAGTTTTGGAGCTTTTCTCCCCAGGACTCCATTGAAAACGGGTTCATTTGGCCCAATGGACTATCCTGGCAAACCAACTGCAAATAAAATAAATAAATAAAATACTGTCATATGCATTTCAATACCCAAGGCTTATACATTATCTAGTCATGTAAATATTCTCTGCATGGCAACAACGAAAAGGCTTTCAATCCTGGTAATTCTTTAACAATATACTTACTAAAGCTTACTTGCATCTTACAATGTCCGACAAGCTTACTAAAGCTTACTTGCATCTTACAATCTCTGACAAGCTTACCTGATGTTCATTAAACCATGGCTACTTAAACAGAGCAACAGGGCACTGTGACAGCATACAGTTCCTGAATAAGAAGCATAAATCAACAGTACAAAAATCTGATAGAAAACCAGAACATTTTGCAAAATCAAGGACAGATGAAAAGCCACGGTCGTATTTGTGATCTACTTTGGATGGGGGAATACTCTGCACACTTACACTGCATAACTGCTCCATGCCTTCCATGGACACATCCAGAGCCACTACAATGGGGAGTGGGGTGCAATAAGTATGTCACAATTTGAAATGTCTCTGGCTGACAGTGATGGATCTGACACTCATACCCTCTCAACTTCAGAGCAAGAAATCTGGACAAAGCCATACATAGAACTAGAAGTGGGACACAAGCCCAAAAATAAGGCCAATTTTTAAATATTGCTCTTATAACTTAAATAGAACAGGTAGATCTTGCATTAGTACAAATTTTCTGAAGGGTATGAAATCTGAAACTCAAATGTCTGCCATTATTTTCTAACTTCAGTCTTTAATGACTTGCCACTAATTTGCCAGAAAACCACAATTTTATGAAAAACGGACCAAAATGTGATGCAAAAATACCTGTCAAAAAAGGGACACCTTTTTAATAACAGTTAACTTGAAGCAGCTAACAAAATAAGAGCATCTGCATGCATTTCTGAAATAAAGGTAATCTATAAGTGATCATTACAATTATATATAATTGTAAACCCTCCACATTTTCTTCCAAAATTGCCATTTTGGAGGAGGGATTATTAGGGGAGAGCAAAATTTTGAGCCAGAATTGGGGACAATTGAGATGTTTGGATATTCCTAATCTACAAAGTGATTTGCACGTACCTCTCAACCTCTTAATGCAGGAAATCTGAACAAGGCTAAATATATTGGGGAACATACAAACACTACGAAAAATTGCTCTTGTATAAACTTAGACAGTCTTGCATTAGCATGCATTTTTCTGAAGGTTATGACATCTGAAACTCAATGTCTGTCATTTAATGGCTTCATTCCTAAATGATTTGCTAGAAAACCACAAATTTGAGGAACAAACCAAAAATAAGCAGCAAATATCTATTCGTTCTGCAAAGATATGGACAACTGAGAGGTATAGTTCAACCGGGGCTGTCTGAGCTTGCTCCCCCCCTCACAAAATCATGGTCAAATGGAGCCTCCCCCCTGCAGCCATTCCAATGTCCCATTCCTTGGTTATTTTGCCCCATTTATCATAAACACTAATGTGCATACTGCTTTACTTGTGCGATGATTTAGGATTTCATTTGAAAGTTTTATTTTGCATTTTACAGCACAAACCCTAATACATATCTGTTAAAGCAATGCAGTCTCACAATGAAAATAGACTAACATTAAAACTTCTCTGCTCTTGAAACTTGCATGCATTGAAACAGCACTGAAACCCACTTTCAGAGAAAATACATTTTGCCAATGGCAAATATTAACTCTGGGCTGTCTTCAAAATCATAGGCCCCTCGAACATAACGTGCTCTTTGATACACCTTCCTGACCGTATTACATTATATTCCTTGTACAATACAGTACAGTTGTTAGAGGGCATTTTAAATGTATTGTTTTGAACATTTTTCCAGTAAACAATAAAACAAAAAGCATCCACCAATGACAAAACTGCCCAATTCAGAACATTTCCATCATAAAAAGTCTACTCAAGTCCACCAGTATCAGTAAAAACTACACAATCTCTGAAGTAGTAAACTCCACATTGAAAAAATTTGTAACTAATAAAGAGGTTGCTGCTAGCAAACACTTTATATGTCATTGCTTAATCTACAAATAAAGTGCCTGTTACCCTTGAAGAATAAATTGCTTTTGTTGCATGCAATAAAAAATGAAAAGCTAGTAATACCGCAATAGGGAATGGATAGCAAACTGTTAACAGGTTCATAGTTACTAGGTATCTTTGCCAAAAAGACTGCAGCATCCACCCCCTTTACAACACAATACAGCATCAGCAATGCATTTACCTACTGTGGGAGTAGAACCCACAGCCTTCAGCATCTAAAGCAAGTACACTATCTGTTGTGCTATTAACAATGCAAGCAGACTAAACATAAGCAGCACTAAACTTTTGCTCCCCTGCAGCTCTCAGCTCCTTGTAAAATCTACTCGACACTCAGCTGTATCTCTGAACTTTTCAGCACAAGATATCTGGAAAAAGCCAAAATTTATTGTTGGGGGGGGAGACAAAAGGCCAAAAACCAGGGACACATTTTAAACATTGCTTGTATAATGTTTGAAAGTTGCTAGAATAAAATGCTGCGTTACCGCCATACATTTCACTGCCACGTCTTGAACCCAGGGGACACTGTGCAAAACAGTCAGAGCAACATACCACTATGCCAAATCAACTGTTTTGCGAAAGAGGAAGACTGAAACTTAAATAGCTACCACTTAGTGAATTCAATTCTCACCATAGCACAGCTGTCAACCTCTTAGCACAAAATACCTGAACAAAGCCAATAATGGGTGACTACAACCACCAAACATTCAGTGAATTCAGTTCTCACCATAGCTCTCAACCACTTAGCAAATAACACCCGGACAAAGCCAGTAACGGGAGAATATAGCCCCCAAACATATTCAGTGAAATCAGTTCTTACCATAGCTCTCAACATTAGCAAAAAACCTGGATGAAGCCAATAAATACCTGAAAAAAGCCAATACTGGGTGAATACAGCCCCCAAACATATTCTGTGAATTCAGTTCTTACCATAACTCTCAACCCTAGCACAAAACCTGGACGAAGCCAATAATGGGGGGAATACAGTCCCAAACACAGGGATACATTTCAAATATCCATCTTGTACACTTAGAAAATTGCTAGAATAAAAGCTTTTGTTACCATACACTTTCTGAAGAATATGAAGTCTGATATTGAAGTGTGTCTATTTTTTTTAACTTTTGTTAACCAGGAAAGTCTGACTTTGAAAAAAAAGCTAATTTTTAGCAGAGGCCCAGGGAGAAACACTCCAGACAGCCAAGAATAAAACCAGAGAACATGTAGCTGTCAGGCAACAAGGACACAAATGCAGAAACCACAGATTTTATGAGGAACAGAAAAAGTATGAAGGAAAATCCTGCAAAATTTTTACAAATGGTGGTGGGTAGGGAATTCAGGCTCTTGCCAGTTGGGCCCAAGGTACAGGGTTCAAGCCTTATTCTCTACCCACCACCATGTACACCTGGGGCACACACACCTCTACCTGAAAGTGTCCCACATCTTCCGTTCGTTTACTCCTGCGTGCTATTCCGTTTCGCTCCTGGCTGCTTGTAAACCCATCTGTGTGAGTTCCCGCTCACAAACTGCTATCAGGTCCTGCTTGTAAACCCGTCTGTTCCCGCTCACAAACTTAGTGACGATGATGTCAGCACACCCGCGACTGTCCTGTTAGGACTTCTTTCTTCTTAAAGAAGAACACTCATTTAGAAGGTCTCACAGCCAAGTTTGAATTTTAAAGAAGAGGGACACATTACTATTCCCTCTCCTGCTCAGGCTACACTACTTGAAAAGTTATCATAATATTTGCATAGACTACAGGCAAGTATTTTGATAACTGGTCAACCTAGAGTAACAGATCTCCTACCTTAGGACCAACAGACTGAGTAAAGGAACACTAATGTCTTGGCATGTCCACTGTAGAGGACCAAAAGGGGCAGTTACAGCTTCAGGGAAGGTGATGACAGTAAAGTATTTCTTAATGGTCATTTGATACCATGGACAAGAGGAGGCAAAGCCTTTTACATTACCATGGCTCTAAAGCCAAAGACATGTTGACCTCAGACAGGAAAGTCCTTTGACTCCTGTTACGCAGCAGTTAGTGAACAGACATATCAAAGAGCACTAATTAGATGTCTTTCAGGAATGCAACTGCAGTCATAACATGTGGGTTGTCCTGCCTCAGGCAGCCCTCGGTCGGCCGGATTCCAAAGTCTGGGTCCGACGTCGGCAGATGTCGCACTTCTCTCAGACGTCAGAGCAGCTGGAGTGCATAAGCATCAGCCGACGCCTTTTTCTTCAGTCTTTCTTGCAGCGGTGCCCGAAGCAGAAGCAGTTCGCAAGTGCCGGTCGGTCAGCTCCTGTATTCTACGATACCGAAGTCATCGAAAAAGCTAAGTACCCTGTTGGGGACCTTTTCTTGCCTCAGCCGATGTCAGAAATTACTGAAAAAGTTAACAATTGTCTTTTTTGTGGTAAACAAATACCTCATAAGGATTTCCACTCTTACTGCCTCCCTTGCCTGGGCCCAGACCACGACGTCTCAGCCTGTGTAGCCTGTGCTCGCTTCAACAAGCGCACTCTCCGGCGCCGGGCGGAGTTCGCTGAAGATTTTTTCGGCGATAAATTTGCCTACACCATGCCGTCGGATCTTCCAACATCGCAAACACCCAAAAAACGAAAAGACCGGGACCGACATCCGCGGCCCGCGTCTACCACCGACTCCACTCCAAAACCTAGCGCGAGTGCTCCGGTTCCCTCTGAGATGGTCTCTCCACCGCTCCGAACCGAAGACACCGCATTACCGACGACTCCGATTCCAGACATTACTCCGACGCCAGTTATAGACTTTCCTCCGGATACCGAAACCGAGGAAATGCCCGAGACCATTGCTGTAGACAAGGTCACTCCTGCACGTGGAGCTGCCAGGCCTCCTATGGCCATGTCTATTAAGGCCTACACTAGGGCTAAGGCAGCCAGCAAAACAAAGCATATTACTTCTAAATCCCTCCGGAGACACAAATTATGTCCATGGCTGCGGATTTAATTTCCATGATTAGAGGTTCACAGGCCCATCCTGAGAGAGCATCCCAGCCTCCTCCTGAAAAAAGGCCCCGGGTTGAACCCTCTGACCCTACTCCTTCAGATGAAGACTCTGAGGGCTCTGTCCACTCTGATAGCCAGGAAGAGCTCTTCCAGACTTATGAGGACTCGGATGCAGAAGATTCCATCCCTTCGGCCTCCCCTCCTGAGGATATTTCTTTTGGGGAAGTTCTGCACACCATGAGGGAACATTTCAAGTGGCAGGGTCAGGAATATTCTGATTCTAGGAAACGCCTTAGGACTTTCCTTAAGAAGCCTCAGCACAGGCCCTTAGCTATTCCTCCTGTACTTGATGTTCTGGATGATTTGTATTCTGACTCTAGTGCTACCCTGATTCTCTTCCTCCTGCTCCAGCCAAGCCAGACAGGTATTACAGGGTCCCAGAAACTCATTCCCATTTATTCAGGGCCCATTCTGCTGATTTGGAAACTATTTCGCAGGGGCCTAAAGGAGTTTCAGCCTCCACCTCAAAAAATCCCTTGCCCTCCAACAGGGAAGCAAGGTCTTTAGAGAGATGGGGCAAAAAGGTTTACACATCCACTACCTTATCTATGAGAGCTTTAAATTGCCTTTTTCATATGTTACAGTATCAGGATTATCTCTTAGAAGATTTACAAAAAACATTAGCTTCTCCTGATCCTTTAGACAGGAAGAATTTGCAGGAAGCTGTACATAACACTCAGCAGGTAAGCAATCACTTCCTGCAGTGTGGATATGATGCACTGGAAGCTTCATGTAGGGCAGCTATGACAGGGGCAGTGATTCAGACATGCTTGGTTAAAAGATCAACCTCTACCAGATCATGTAAAAGCAAAACTTTTGGATGCACCTTTGGAAAAGAACAAGCTTTTTGGTGCAAATGCTAAGGATGTGTTAAAGACCATCGAAGAAAAAGCAAAATCAGTTCAGACTGTGAAAGATTTCCTCCAGGTTCAACCCCCCAGGTTCAGTAGGAATTGGCCTTCAAAAAACTGGTCCTTTCCTAATCCAGAAAAGTTTCAAAGGGGTAAGAACAGACGTGGCCGAGGAAGAGGCCAATACAGAGGCCCTTACAGGGGACGTCAATGGCAGCCTGGAAACCAAAGAAGTGACGCAGGGGTTTCACCTGCCCAACAACCACAAACTCAATGACTTTCCTCTACTACTACCTACCAGGGGACAACTAGAAGCTCCCTTGGGCGGGAAATTATCTCTATTTGCAGAAAACTGGCACAGACTGACAAAGGACAAATGAATTTTGGACATTATAGACCGAGGGTACAGGTTTCATTTTCATACCTTACCAAGAAAACAAGGCATGCCAAACCTACCACAAAATCAAAGGGCAGAGGCTATCAAGCAAATCACTCTGCTGACTCGAATGAAAGCAATAGAAAGAGTTCCACAGCAAGAACAAGAACAGGGGTTTTACTCAAGACTGTTCCTTGTTCCAAGAAAAGAATCTCAATGGAGACCAATACTGGACTTGTCCGCATTAAACACCTGTCTCATAGTACCAAAGTTCAAAATGCTGACTCTACAGCAACTTCTTCCCATGCTGGGCAAGGAGTCGTGGCTGATCACTCTGGACCTCAAGGAGGCATACCTGCATGTCCCTATCAGACACAGCTGCAGAAGATACCTCAGATTTCTTGCAGGGCCAGAGCATTATCAATTCTCAGCATTGCCATTTGGCTTGTCTACTGCGCCCAGAGTATTTACAAAATGCCTGGCTTCAGTAATTGCTCATTGCAGGCTCCAGGGTATACAAATTTACCCATATCTGGACGACTGCCTCATACAAGCGTACGACAAATTGATGTTGACAAAAAACCTGGATTATGTCATACGATTACTTCAAGCTCTGGGATACACGGTCAACTTCCAAAAGTCAAGACTGCAGCCATCCCAGCAAATAATCTTCTTAGGAGCCAAACTAGACACAGCCTCTCAGATGGCTTACCTGACAGAAGACAAGCAAGAGAAGTTAACTCATTACTTCAAAGGTTTAGCAAAACTCACCCAGATGACTGCAAGGAGATTCCTACAGGCCCTGGGTTACATGGCATCCTGCATTCTACTGGTTCCATTAGCAAAACTACACATGAGAAAGCTTCAATGGTACCTAAAAAGCATTTGGTCTCAACACAGCAACAACTTGGAGACAATCATACCACTCATTCCATGCCTACAAAAGGAATTCCTATGGTGGGCCTCGGTGAGCCAGAAAAACACAGGTATGTCATTAAAAAAACCACAGATAACACAGACCATGACTACAGACGCCTCAGACCTTGGATGGGGGGGGGGTGCACATGGAAGGCAGGTATATACAAGGGCAATGGTCTCCAAAGGAAACACATCTGCATATAAACCAAAAGGAAATGCTGGCAGTAATGCATGCCATCGAGGCTTTTCAACACCAACTCCAGCAAGGCCATTTAATGATACGGACAGACAACACCACTGTGATGTGGTACATCAACAAGCAGGGGGGCACCCACTCATACCCCCTTTGCAGACTGACAATGCAGCTTTGGGAAAAATCACTGAGCCTAAATATCCAGTTACAATCCCAGTTTGTTCCAGGAAAAGACAATGTGTTGGCGGACAGCCTAAGCAGGAATTTCACAGATCCACACGAGTGGAGGTTACATCCGAAGGCCTTCAGACAACTCACTTCAACATGGGGCAAGCCAGAAGTGGACCTATTTGCCTCTCACCTCAACCATCTTCTTCCAAAATTTTGCACAAGGACATACCATCCAAAAGCTTGGAAAATAGATGCCCTCTCATTCAACTGGAACTCCCTAGCAATCTGTGCATTCCCACCTCTGCCACTGATGACCTCAGTATTACTAAAGATCAAAGCAGAGAAGCCCAAGGGGATCATAATAGCTCTGGATTGGCCAAGACAACACTGGTACCCACTACTACGGAGCATATGTCACACCAGGAGGTGGGCCCTTCCTCAGTGGCCTCTACTTTTGACTCAACACAATTTCGAAACACTGCATCCAAACCTTCAGACACTGCAGCTAACAGCTTGGGAGATCCCATAAATAACTTCAGCCTATCTCTCTCTAAGGAAGTTCAGCGGATACTAACAGAGGCTCGGAGACCATCCACCAGAAAGGTTTACTTAGCAAAGTGGAAAAGATTCAGCAAGTGGAATACCAGCAAGGGACATGATGCATCATTGCTGAACATCCCACTTATCTTGGAATATTTGGCAGATATGTTAAAGAACGGCCTCTCATATTCTTCCATAAAGATACATGCATCTGCTATTTCACCTAGATACAACACTGATCCTCCTGTTTTCTCTCACCCCTTACTAAGACAACTCCTCAGGGGAATCAAGAACATTAAGCCACCAAGAAAGGCCCCAGTGCCAGCCTGGGACCTCAATTTTGTCTTAGAAAAACTGACTCTACCGCCGTTTGAGCCAGCAGCTTCAGTTGACTTGCAATTTCTCTCATGGAAGACAGCTTTCCTGTTGGCAATTACCTCAGCAAGAAGGGTTTCGGAGCTACAGGCCCTAATGGCAATACCACCCTTTATTATTTTTCACAGAGACAGGGTTTCATTAAGGACCAACCCTACCTTTATGCCAAAGGTGGTATCTAGGGTTTCTCTAAATCAAGCCATTCATCTGCCTGCTTTCTTCCCCAGTCCTGAGAATAAGGGGGAAAGACTTTTGCATACCTTGGACATTCACAGACAACTTCGATACTACCTGGACAGAACCAAGGCCAGTAGGAAGTCTGAACAGCTTCTTGTAGCTTACGCCCCTGCAGTCCAAGGAAAAGCAATTTCAAAACGGACCATTTCTAAATGGATTGGACATTGCATCAGATTCTGTTATTCCTTTCATGGAAAGACTGTTCCAGCCAATGTCAGGCCACATTCCACCAGAGCTACAGCCACCTCTACAGCATTTTTAAGAGGGGTGCCTACCAAGGACATTCTAGAAGCTGTTACATGGAGCTCAGTGCATACATTCTCCAAACACTACAATCTCCCTCTATATTCCAGATCCAGAGCAGGCTTTGCTTCGGCAGTCCTGCAGGGTTTGATTGCCACACCATCTCTTTCCTAGAGCATACCTCCTCCCCCAGCTAAGCTATGGTATTCTACCCACATGTTATGACTGCAGTTGCATTCTTGAAGGACATAGTACAGTTTTGTACCTACCATAAATGTAGATGTCCGATAGACATGCAACTGCAGTCGGATTTTCCCTCCCTCCATTCCCCTCTATGCCTAGGGTCCACTCCTATCCCTGTTACTCTTAGCTGGGGATATCTGTTATGGTGTATTTGTTTTATTGCTCATTTATTTGTTTGGAATCCTGTTTTTGTCTTCCAATTTGATTACAGCCTTCCTTGGAGGGCACCTGGCATCTGGGGCAAGAAACACTGAAGAAAATGGCATTGGCTGATGCTTATGTACTCCAGCCGCTCTGACGTCGGAGAGAAGTGCGACATCAGCCGACGTCAGACCCAGACTTTGGAATCCGGCCGACCGAGGGCTGCCTGAGGCAGGACAACCCACATGTTATGACTGCAGTTGCATGTCTATCGGACATCTACATTTATGGTAGGTACAAAACTGTACTTTCTGGAGAGCAAGATAAGATTGCTTTTTGTTATGCACAGTTTGAATTTATCCCTTCTGTGATGAGACCGTACCAACACAGGGCTTGCAGAACAGCAGACATGCTACAACTGCAGTCCCTGTCTTTGGAGACAGTCTCAGACCTAATGGTGACATTATAGTGGAATGATAAAGCTAATAAATTATGGTTTATATTATAAAGCTGGATTGGTAAGGAGCTTTGTAGGCAAATAGTGGAATTTTACACCTTTAAACAGAGGAGGCTAGAATTCACAAACCTGAGCGATAAAGGTTGCAAAGTCCTATTAACGTTGCAGTTGAATGGAGATAAGTATTTAAGTACTTACACATAAACGCATACAATAAATATGCATTATAAATGTACATACATCTGCATGGGTATTTGTACGTGTGAATGTTACATATGTATTTTACACACATGCGCAAACACAAACACACATGCATAACAATGCACACACACACGCACACGCACACGCACACACACACACACATACACCTCTACCTGAAAGTGTCCCACATCTTCCGTTCGTTTATTCCTGCGTGCTATTCCTGGCTGCTTGTAAACCCGTCTATGTGAGTTCCCGCTCACAAACTGCTATCAGGTCCTGCTTGTAAACCCGTCTGTTCCCACTCAGAAACTTAGCGACGATGATGTCAGCACACTCGGGACTGTCCTGTTAGGACTTCTTTCTTCTTAAAGAAGAACGCACGTAAAAAAAAAAACCCCTTGCACCTGCCTGCGGGCGCCCTTGCATGGTAGCTTCCAGGGCAGCCTGCACACACATTCAGTATTATGCCCTGGGCATCACACATGACCTGGCAGTTGATGGAGGGGAAGCCCTTGCAGTTGAAGTAGACCCTACCCCGCTCGCCAGCTGGTGCTTTGATGCGTATGTGCATGCAGTCTATTGCACCCACTATCTCAGGGTATTCTGCTATTTGCTGGAAGAGACTCATATTGCTGGCCAATACCTCATGGGAACTGGGGAAATATACATGATCACCGACATGTGCTGACATGGCATCCAAGAACTGGTGTAGTACCCTGGATGCTGATGCCTGTGATATCCCCATCATATCACCAGTTGGTCTCTGGAAAGTACCTGTTGCTAATATTCTTAGGCCAACACATACCTTGGTTTAAACTGGGATGGGTTCCCCTCTGGTTCTGTGTCTGAGGCATGGCCTGCACAGCTCAACAATTTGCTGCAGGAGGTCTTTGTCCACTCTATAGCGCTCCACTATCTCCAGCTCATGTAGCCCCTGGTAGGTTACCCTGGGCCTGTATACTCTTCTCCGTCTCCTCACTGTGGGTTGTCCAGCAGCATTTACATTGTCACCACCCTCAGCATGTTGCATATGTCGCCTTATAACAGCAATGGCAGCCCCTAATATTTCTTTGTCTCGGTAAAGCTTTTTCAGTTTTCACTTCTATTAGCTTACTGCAGTGTCTGTTGTGAGAAACATAATGGACTGTTCTTTGCAGAGTTTTAAGTGCTAGGCTGGGCTGGGCTAGTGTACTGCCTGTGTAATTGCCTGATTCTGATTGTTTTCACCTGCTAGCTCTGCTAGTACTCCCTGGTAGCTTCCTACTATTTGTTGTACTTCCTTTTTCCTTTCTGTTTCCTTAGGGGGGAGCGCCGCACACACAAGCGCAAACACGCGCACAGCAGCTAACACGCGCGCACACATGCTTACACGGACTAAAACTTGCTTATTCGGGTTAAAATGCGCGCACACCAGCACAAACACGCTTACAACTCTTTAAACAGCCTTATACATGCTTACTCCGGCTTAAACACGCGCACACACGCTTACACGCGCGCACTCTGTCTTACTCTGGTTTACAGGTGCGCGCATGCACGCTCAGCAAGAAACTTTGGTGTTGTCCACGGTATACACCTTCCATTTCTTGCCTTTCCCTAGCCTGCCTGTTGACACACCTCTTTCCATGATGTGTAAATGACAGCTGACACATGCCACTCTGCTCTAATGAGCTTCACTTCTTTCATACATACCCCCTCGTGATGTCACCTATCTTCTACACTGTTACTCCCCTTATCCTACTCCTACACTCCACTGACTGTGCTCATTTGCTCTGTAAACTTGCGATTCACTATCCTAACCCTCATTTACATAGGATTGCCTACTAATGCTTGGTTACATCTTAGACTGAGCTTCCCCCCTTAGCAACCTCTACTCGGTGGCCATGTTGTCTTCAGCCTGCCATTCCCTTGCATTGTACATTAACAATTTCAATGAAATCCACATTTGTGGGTTTTAATTTTTAGTATTCTGGATTTTAGAGCGCAGCCCATTTGCGTGGCGCTGCGCTACGCTTAAACATCGGAAATCAGAAAAAAAAATAAAATATTTTTATTTTTATATTGCGTCAGGAAACATTTCCATTGGCCATATATTTGGCCATTGGCATGCTTCCTGCACTGGATGCAACCTTTATTTGGAGTGGTCATGGCTCCATTTTGCTATTTGCAGAACGGTACTCAGTAGTCAACTGAGTACATTTCTGCAAATAACACTGCTCTTATTCGGACAGGTTCTGGTTTCCTGAATCGCAAATCTACCTCATTTGCATGCCTTTCACCTGCAATTGAGGTAATTTGCATATCCCAGCCCTGTCCGTGTAAGAGCCATTTTAGGAGCTCTCTTGCACGCCCCTGCAGGCTGTTCCTGGATCGCTCGTCGGACATAATGGCTGCATGGAGTCTTACTCTACTCTTAGACTCCGTGCAAGCCATCGTGAATCCGGCCCATAGTGTAAACTGAATGAGGAGGAAGGGCATACAGGAAGAAGGTATATGGTTGAATGCAGGTTGCTTTAAAAAAATTACACTTTTGGATGGAGTAAACCGCAAAAATGAAAAACAAGGGGAAAGGGATGAAAATGTGCACAAGGAAGGACAAAAAGAGACTGGGAAGAGAGTAAATTAAATGAAGCAAACTGTAAAAAAAATATATATATAGAAGGGAAAAAGGATGAGAGACTGCATGCAGGAAGGGAGGTCAGGAGAAGGGATTCACACTAATATTTTTTGAAGTTCTAGCCAGTGAAAAATCTAATTTTGAAAATCAATGATTATTTGTGCATACACCCTAGAAAATAGT
>NC_056746.1:1165347820-1165365320 GCF_019279795.1 Protopterus annectens | reverse complement strand
ATCTATATTAGATGTATATAGTTTTTTAGGACACGATGATGCATTGATTAATGGTTTTTATAGCATCATGTTTCATAGTAGTTTGATGTGTTTTTTGTTTTTTATTTTTATTTCAATTTCCATTCATTATTGTTGATGAATTGGGTAGTATTAAAGAATGGCACTAGCACTTTAAGATTTTACATATCATTATAGTTTCCCGCCTGATTTACTATTTAAACATAGTTGATGTTACAATCATTATTAGGTCTGACGAAGCCCACAGGTGAAAGCGCTTACCTACTATCAGTTTGGATTTTCGTTCAACTACACAATAAAGGATTTCGAATTTTCGACTGCCTGTTGAGTATATGTTTTATAGACTATTTCACTGATACGAGACGTATGGTGTTTTGGTTTACTGCCATCCATAGTATATATATATATATATATATATATATATATATATATGTGTATGTATACATATATATATATATATATATATATATATATATATGTGTGTGTGTGTGTATATACACACATATATATATATATATATATATATATATATACATGTGTGTGTGTGTATACATATACATATATATATATATATATATATATATATATATATATATATATATATGTGTGTATATATAGTGTGTGTGTGTGTGTGTGTGTGTATATATATATATATATATGTGTGTGTTTGTGTATATTTAAATATATGTGTGTGTGTGTGTATATGTGTGTATATATGTATGTGTGTGTATATATATGTGTGTGTATATATATATATGTGTGTATATATATATATATATATATATATATGTATGTATAAATATATATATGTGTGTGCGCGTACGCCAGGAGAATGAGATGAACTCACTCAACTTCGGTCGGACGTTACATCTCTGAAGGGAGAGGTAACAAGGCTCTTGGAGATGTTATCGCAGCATGAAACGAAACACACTGAAACAGCTATGCATAGTATGAACAGAATGCTGTCTAGCTCAAGAAATTTGGATTTTGAGTTACCTAGCTGACAGAAACTGTTGGCAACAGCTTCCACACACAAGAACATTCTAGACTTGAAACATCGAGTTCCGGATAACAGCAGGCTAATGGACAAAGACTTTACATTCGACTTTTCTTTGTACAACTTAGAGACGAAGAGTCTAAACGAGTTGGGACTAAACCCAAACGCTTATGGCAGGGAAATCGTACACCTCAGCAGTAGCCCATAATAACACTAAACAAGGTACTGTACATTTAAGTTCTAGCCCTAGAGCTAGAACTAATATTAATATGGGAAATGCAAAATCTACGAATGGTGTCAGCAATAGACTGGATAAATTTATTATAGCTGATTGTGTGTTTTGATAAAACCAGTCGTAATGATACACGTGTAAATATTGATAGTGATGTCTGTCATGGTATATTACGGGATTTAATATACAATATGGGTAAACATCTTAATATAATTAGAGGCATTAAGATTGATGATGCCTATTTAAATCAATGTTTAACTTTACAATTGGTGCCTAAGGGTCTTAGATTTTTTAAAAAAACCAATGGGTGAAGAAATGGATGAACAGAGTTGCAATGAGTTTGAAACACTGTTCAATCAATTTGGTTTTGAGTTTTTGAAACTATTAGTTAAGAAAAATGATGAGAAATTGTGTAAACATATAGATAAGGTAGAGAAATTGAATAAAACTATATGTGAGGATTTATTATTTGAACAGTGGGGGAACCTATATCAGAAACAGTTCAGAGAGTCTGATCGTAAAGCTGAAAGTATTATACAAAGAAAGCACAAGAAATTGGCAAGGGACTTGTATGATTACAAAAATAGAATGGCATATCAATGGAAAACAGGGAAAGGATATCCCAATGGAATGGATGGAAACAATAAATTTGAGTTTGATAATGCAGAATACTGTGGGGAAAAAAACTATGTGGGCAGGGAACAAGGGACAAGAATGAACTGGCAGAGAAAATGGAAATGGAGGGAAAACCAGAAGAGGGGGAAGGCAAGGATGGCATCCACATCCACACTCAGTGAGGGAACAATATTAACATCTGACAGTAACATTTTGACTAAACAAGACAAAGGTTTCATTGATAGAAACGATAATGGATATAGTGTAAATAAGGTTGAAACTTATGGAATTATACATCACAAAAATGAGTTTAATATTTTTAATTATACAGATATGGAAATTAGTAATGAATTTTTTATACTTTTTTCTAAAGGTATGAAATTTGTTCCAAGTAATAAATTTAGGATAGTGGATAGCATTACTGAGATAAAAAAAATACCTTAGGAAATTAAATTTAGCTTTTTATTATAATAATGCACCAAAGAAGGTAGATAATAGTAAGTTAAAGAAAAAATGTACTTTTATTCCCCCCAGTAATCCATATGTAGCTCTGTATGAGAAATTGGTAACTCGAGATATTTACTTGTTAAAGAACAGTGCAAGTGAGTATAAAAACGAGCAAAAAAGTAAGCACATATAGAAGTAACTTGAATCAGGAAGAATTAACTTTATTGGAACGCATAACAGCTGACCAGTCAATACGTATAATGAAACCTGACAAGGGGGGAGGAATAGTAATATATGATCAAGATGAATATATTAATAAAATGTATAATATATTAGTTGCATCTGGGAAACTATACTACAGTGTCTTTGAATGAGATTAATATTGGATACAGGCGGATTAACTTGTTTTTAGATGACATGATGTCAGATGGAAGTATCAGTATTGACCTTTACAATTTTATGAAAGTGGACCATCCTATATTAGCCACCATTGTAAGAGTGCCTGAAGTACACAGGAACCACAAGGATCCTCCTTTTAGACCAATCATATCAGGTAGTCATTCTAAGACAATTCCTATGGGTGTTGTAATCGACACCTGGTTAAAACATATTTATAGTAAAATTCCATATTTAATTAAAGATTCGTGGATGTTTTTGGGAAACTTATCACCTGAGTTATGGAAGGAAGGAATGTTCTATATATCAATAGATGTCATTGACTTGTTTTCTTGCATCCCTAAGGAACAAGGATTGGACAGCTTCCATAATAGTATTAAACAGTACTCTTACCTCGATTGGGAACATTCATCTGTAATAATGGAATTAATGAGTATTATATTAGATTACAATTATATTTTTTGGAACGGGAGTTCTATAGACAGACTCGTGGTGTTGTAATGGGAGCTGCTTGTGCTCCAATTTATGCTAATCTAGTGATGTTAGACTGGGAAATAGAAAATATATTTAAGAGCCATTATTACAAATATATCAGATATGACATTAGATTTCTTTACAATATATTTATCTTATGGGATGGACAAGAGGACACTATTGATGAATTCATTAAGTATTTAAATAATACCAGTCAGTTCTTGAAATTCACATACAATTGTAATAGAGGGGATGTCCAATCTAGATACATATATATCAAGCAGTAGTAAAGGATTTGAGTCATGAATTTTTAGAAAGAACACCTTCTCCAATAATTATCTGGAATTTACAAGCAACCATCCATACAAGACGAAAAAAGTATTTTCAAAGGACAGTTTATTCGGGCAGCACACATGACATCGTTATAGAGAGATGTTAGATGAAATAGAATTTATTAGTCAGTTGTTTATAAATAGAGGATCTCCACCCCAGTTGATAGAAGAAGTGAAAACACATGTAATAGGGGAATGGGGAAAAAAATATGTCCCAATGTTGGGAAAATTTTTAAAGAAGGAAGCCGCAGTGGAAGAGGAAACTGAATACAAAAGAGCATGTATTTTGGAGTACACACCCCAAATTACCAACATTAAGGACATTTTGAAAAAAAATATTGGAATATTTTTGCTTTAGATAAAGACTTGAGGAGAATAGTTGGTGACACTCCCATATTTGTTTATTTAAAATATTTGTTAGAGAAATCTAGGAGGGCGAAGGAGATATCTTTACAACACGGAGGAACTCGGAAATGCGGAAGATATGCTTATTGTTAGGTTATATTAGAAGCGGATGATGTAGTATTGGACAATAAACAAAACAAAAATTGTTTTTAGGAAGGGTAACTGTAATATTAAGAATGTTGTATACATGGCAAAATGCTCAATATGTTCTTGTTTTAACATAGGTAAAACAGAACGTATGTTTAAGAAGAGAATAAATGAGCATTTATACGCCATTAAAAAGAAAGATAGTAGTAATGCACTTTACAGGCATACACATTACACAGACAGCACACATAATTTCAGATTTGCTATTATAGATATGGTTACTCTGAATTTGAGAGGAGGTAATCTACGGGCAAATTTAGCTGAGAGAAGCTAAATGGCAAATTCTAAGTGATGCATCAACATTTCCCGGATTAAATGATTATATTACATTAAAACCGTTTTTACAGAATGTACATTAGTATTATGAACTGAAATATATATTAATAGATATAATTAGTGTTTTTTATTATATATCAATAGACACACAAGACTACTATTTTAAATGAATTTTAATTGGAAGTTTTTATCAGTATTTTTTTATATAATTCATTATTTCAGGATATATAAATTATTGATATAAGAATTAATGATGATATACTGTCTATATGTTTAAATTAATGGATGCATTTACTACTATATACAACTGAGTTTACGAGCATAAAATTTTATATATTATGTTATAACTGTATTTATATTATACAACATATTGTCCTTGAAAATATGTATTGTAGAATACAGCTTAGTTGTTGACATATGGCGCTATACTTTTTTATATATATTTATTCATTTCTTTTTCCCTCAGACCCTTTAGGCATCATTGATTCATAATATATATTCATAATTTATGTTTAAAATATATGAATAGAATTGATTCAACAAGGAATGTACCTTAGAATGGTAGCTTTCCGTTCTGTTGTATAGCAGTATTATATGACAGTTGACACTTTTAAAAGAATGTTTCTTTTTAAAAAAACATTTTTTTTAAACATTTTTTTAAACATTTTTAATACATATGTTTATATACTATGGATTAATATGTATTTATTAAACTAGCAAGAGAGATGTTAATAATAAATTTATGTACAAGTAATATTCTTTTTACAAAAAGTAGAGATATATTTCTTTAAATTATTATTCAGAAGTGAGAGTTTAAATAGTGATGATTAATTTAATTAATTGATTCTGATGAAGTCCACGTTGGTGGATGAAAGCGCTTGATCCGTATTTTTGTTGCTGTGAGCAGTGATTTTTATTAAAGGACGTATTATTGCCCCTGCTGTGTGCCGGTTCCTTCAGAACAAGTGGTTTATTTTGTTGTATTGTCACCACTAATTGGCTTTGGTAACGTGTGTGTGTACATGTGTACCTGTGTGTGTGTGTGTGTGTGTGTGTGTGTGTGTGTGTGTGTGTGTACATGTGTACCTGTGTGTGTACATGTGTACCTGTGTGTGTACATGTGTATGTGTGTGTGTACCTGTGTGTGTACATGTGTACGTGTGTACATGTGTACGTGTGTGTGTGTGTGTACATGTGTACGTGTGTGTGTGTGTGTGTGTGTGTGTGTGTGTGTGTGTGTGTGTGTGTGTACGTGTGTACGTGTGTACGTGTGTGTGTTTGTTTTTAGATATATATATATATTATATATATATATATATATATATATACACATGTGTGTGTGTATGTGTATATATATATATATATATATATATATATATATATAATATATATATTATATGTGTGTGTGTGTGTGTGTGTGTGTGTGTGTGTGTATGTATATGTGTGTGTGTATATATATGTATGTATATATGTGCATGCCTATGATAATCACATCACCACAGTGGTCAGGAAATCCTTCTACGTAGCTCACCTCATCACAAAAGGTTTCTCATCCAGAAAAAAAGAGGTCATTGTTCCTCTCTACTCATCACTCATTAGGCCCATTATAGCGGACAACACCCCTTTTGGTATGTACCTCACAAGACATCTACAGCTATTGGAAAGGCCACAGAAATGCCTCACAAAAACTATTACTGGCCACAAACAGATGCCCTATGCAGACCGTCTCTAAAAACTCCAGATGTTATGTGATCCTATCTCGCCTACATTCTGTACTGATGGGCTCGGAGCCGATCCCTCGGCTCCGACTCGGCACGCTATGCTATAGAGCGAAGCCTCTTATTGGCTGAGCTATTTCTTATCCCAGGATGCACCACCACTAATCCCCAGATCTCGTTTGCCGCTTACCATCTAGGACGTGATCTCAAACTTGGCTGAGCTAAGTACTGTTTTCTTCAAACTTTCCTGTCAGGAATTTTGATATTCTTACCCCAAAAGCTGTTTTAACAGCTATTGTTGTTGTACGAGTGTGTTTTGCTAATATTTGTTGAGGAAAATTGTGTTTTTTTTGGTTTAAGAGGAAGATTTCCCGTTTAAGTTAGAGGGGCCTTCCCCTATTCTTTATCTACTGTCTTGTTTTTTTCAGGAGGTCAAGTACCTGCTTAAGTTAGAGGGTCTTGGCCCTCCTTTTCTGTATTTTGTTCGGATGTTGTGTATTGTCTCGTTTAAAAAAAAAAAAAAAAAAAACAAACTTGATTTAAAGAGTTACTTGTGGTAAAATCTCATCTCTGAACAGCTACTTTAACTTGTTTTGTTTTTAGTGCCTGTTAGTCAATATGTCTAAGGAACATAGGCCCTCTGGGCTTAAAAAGTGTGCGAGGTGTGGGTACAAAATGTCTATAACTGACGACCACTCCTCGTGCATATATTGTTTAGGCGCCAAGCACCTACAGGAGTCCTGTAGCGTGTGTCACGCTTTTTCTTCTAGAGTCCTCCAAGAGAGGAAGAATAAATTAATATTAAATGGGCTGATTAAACCCTCCTTCGAGGAGGCCTTATCTTCCTCTTCCTCTCCTACCAAAAAGAAAAAAGCGTCGGCTCCGACCAGTTTGTCGGAACCGACTGCAAAGAAACCTAGGCAGGCTTCTCCATCGGCTCCACGGACTTCCGAGGCGAGGAACGGTCTGCCTCGATGCCTCCAGTCTCGACTCCTCTGGTTTCGGAGCCGAGCACTGGGGCATCGAGAGGCGGGTCACCTTCATCGGCTCCACTGATTTTGGAGCCGATGAGGGTTGCCGGCTCAGACTCTTCCCCTTCGGCGCCGAAGCCCTCCTCGGCACCGAGGGAAATTGTTTTGAGGTCTCCCTCGGAAACCGATAGTAGTCGAATCCATTCGGAGCCTGTCCCCTAGTCCTATGGAGCCGATGGAGAGGTCGGTTTGGACCCGATCGGTATCATCTAGATCCTCCAAGATGTCGGATTCGGACATCGACAGGGTGCTCCTAAGACTTTTCCAGTCTCCGGTGTTCCAAAAGTTAGTTTCGGCTCCAGCCCAATCAGCTTTGGAGCCGATGGTCCACCCTCTTGTTTTGGTTCCTCCTCCAACAGTCTCGGCACTGTTGGAGCCGGTGCTGGTGGAGCCGATGGAGGTTTTCGGGTCTGGCCCGACCCTTACTCCAACCCCGGCTCTCGAGTCTGAGTTCGATGCGGACTTCCTCTGTCGGCCCGGGCCGGGACTGATGTTTTGGTCCAAAGCCTTCCTCTCTGCGTCGGCTGCGGGTACGTCTACCGTTGTGGCCACGGAGGTGGGACCTTCCCAGGATTCTGGTGGTCCCGCCTTCAGGGCCATGAGGAGTGCATTAGCCAAATCTTCTTTGGCTACCTCCACAGTCTCCCCAGCACCTTCCCTGCATACAGAGACTGGGTCTTTGGCAGTGCCCCTGTCCTTAGACAGCGGAGCCCCGGGGCCTGAGGTTACCCCCACTGGGGGTTCCCCCCCCTCCTGGAGGTCCCTCTGAAGCTTCTTCGGAGGAACCCCCCAGGAAAAGATCGTGCAAGAGTAAGCACGTTGACTCCCATGATGAGTCTCTTACATCAGACACTGATCTTGATGATGCAGAGGGGTCCCCTAAGTCGTCCTCAGATGATGTCTCCTTTGCAGACATCCTAGAAGCCCTTAAACAATGAGGCGGCTGGCAATTCAAACCCCCTTCTGCTGATGAGTCTGTGTTCCTTAAGGCCTTCGGGGCTCAGCCCTCCACCTCCTGGGTGTCTCTGCCCTTCGACGAGCTCCTAGATTTGATCTGTTGAAGGGGAACCAGACTCTGTGGAACCGGTGCCTGCTCGTCCAAATAAGTTCCTGTCAGCACCCCCAGAAAAGGAGTTCTTGACGAAAGGTGTGGCTGTAGATGCCTTGGTGGTGGCATCTGCTACCCAGCAAGATGTAGCAGAGGCTTCGACATCCGTCCATCCTCCTAATAAGGAGTCTAGGAGCATGGATCGATGCAGGTACCCTAAGTTCAGCGGCCTTCACTTTAAGGTCTCTGAACTATCTAACGCACTTTACCAGATTTCAGAGGGATCTGATTAAGGAACTTTCAGATACCCTCTTGGGTAACCTGCCTGAGTAGCTGGCCCAGACGGTTGGCTCTCAGTTGGCTACACTGTCATCCATATCAAACTCGTCCATGAGGCTCATTTCTTATGCCAAGGGGCGAGTAGAGCGGCGGTACAGGCGTTGCTCTCTGAGGAGACAAGTCTGGCTCCGCCTGTGTCATTTTGGAGGCCTTTAAGTCTTCCTTTGCCGGCCTTTGATGGGTCCTCTTTGTTTGGACCCAAGGTAAAGGACACATTGACCCGCTGCGAGCAAGAAGGTAAGACTTTGACTGCCGTTGGGGCACGATTTTCCACTCCCTTTTGGCCTTACCCCAAGGCTAAAAGAGGAGAGAAAATGTGGTTCCGTAGATCTCAGAAGTCTTATCCCTCACAGCAGGACGATCCCCCGTCTAGAGGCAGAGGAGGGGGAAATTCCTCTGGAAGATGCCGTCCCAGAGGCGGCAGAGGCCCCCGCAACACTGGAGACCTCGAGTCCTTTCGTGGCTCTTCAGCCTTTCACAGTCCCTGAGGGATTGCCCGACTGTGCAGCTCCGGAGCCAGTCGGGGTCATTTTCGAGGCACCTAAAAGCCTGGGAAGGTATCACTCAGGACCGATGGGTGCTTCAATTATCGCCGGAGGTTACGTCATCCCTTTTCTCACTTCCCACCTCAGTCCAAAATCCCGGACCCGCCACCCAGTCAACGGAAATTGCAGCCTCAGAAGTTTCAAAGCTGCTTCAAAAGGAGTCATCCAACCGGTCCCCAGATCAGATCAGATTAGGGACTTACTCAAGATTCTTTTGGTGCCAAAAGACCGGGACTTGAGGCCCATTTTGGATCTCAGCATTCTAAACCGTTCAGTCAAAAGTCCAAGTTCGAATGGTCACCCTACAATGCCTTCTCCCACTGCTGGAGAAAGGAGTTTGGATGTGCTCCATAGATCTCAAGGACGCTTATTACCATATCTTGGTACATCAAGCGTCCAGGAGACATCTGCGCTTCAGCCTAGGAGACAGTCATTTTCAGTTCTGCGCGCTGCCCTTTGGTCTCACCACAGCCCCCAGGGTGTTCACCAAATGTTTGGCGGTCGTGACTGCTCACCTGAGAAGTCTAGGATTCCAGGTGTTTCCGTATCTAGACGACTGGCTCCTAACTGCCACCTCCAAGCATCTACTATTGCGGAGCCTACAAGCCACAATATCACTGGGCACTTCCCTTGGAATCACCTTCAATTGGCCAAAGTCTGTGTTGCTGCCATCTCAACGCATAAGATTCATCGGAGTAGAGATAGATTCAAACCGAATGTGAGTCTATCTACCTACAGAAAGGATACAAACCATACAGGCTCAAGTTCAAGCCTTACTTCCCAGATCCAAAGCCCCAGCCAGAATGGTCCTGCAGCTATTGGGATCTATGTCCGCCACGGTTCTTCTAGTTCCCCTAGCAAGGTTGCACATGAGAATTCTTCAGTGGCTTCTTTCAACACAGTGGTCCTTTCAGGATCTCCCTCTGTCACCCCATATGGATCACGGAAACCTGCAAACGGGACCTTCGCTGGTGGCTGGTGCCCCCCAACCTGGATCAGGGACGACCCTTTGTTCCACCTCCTCCTGTGGCCAGTTTGACTACGGACGCCTCCCAGATGGGGGGGGGGGGCATTCCCTGGGCAGGTCAGTCCAAGGCAAATGGCATTCGGAAGAGACCCTACTGCATATCAACATCTTAGAGATGAGGGCGGTGCTTCTGTCTCTACAAGCCCTTCACGATTACCTCCCTCAGGGTGTAATTGCTGTTCACTCCAACAACATGTCAGTTGTCTGGTACCTGAACAAGCAGGGAGGGACCAGATCATACCCCCTTTGCAGAGAGGCCATGAGAGTTTGGGAATGGGCAACGTCGACCAAACGTTTTCTAGTGGCGACTCATATCCCTGGCAGGTCCAGTGTGATAGCCGACAGACTTAGCAGAACTATCCTATCTCCACACGAGTGGTCTCTGAACATTACGGTTGCAAATCAGATTTTCAGCAAATGGGGAATTCCTTGTTGCGACCTCTTCGCAACTCCGCTGAATCAAGTGCAAAAAGTTCTTCTCCCTCACCCCGGCTCCGGGCGAAAGCCCTATGGACGCACTAGCCCATCCGTGGCCCACCGGCTTGCTATATGCTTTTCCCCCAGTTCCCCTCCTTCCCAGAATGATCCAAAAGGCGTTTCACTTGGGGAGCAAAATGATCTTAATTGCTCCTTACTGGCCTCGTCAGGTATGGTTCCCCTATCTTTGGAAATATGCACTGGAAGGTCCATGGTTCCTGGATCAGATTCCAGACCTATTGGTTCATCAGTCGGGACTACTCCACCAGTCCCTACACACCTTGAAATTGACGGCTTGGCTCCTCCTCTTCCGACTATAGTCAGGAATCATACCTTAGACCCGGAAGTTGTACACATCTTATCTTCGGCCCACAAGTCTGCTACTAAGAAATTGTATTCTAGCAAATGGAAAAGATTTGCTATTTGGGCTCAACTCTGGGGTCTGGATCCCATCACTATTCCTGTATCAGAAGTCCTGAAATTTCTAACTTCCCTGTTCAATCAAGGCTCTTCAGTCTCTACCATTAAGGTTCAATTGGCAGCTATTTCCAATTTTCACGAGTCTATAAACCCACCTTTAATGAGCAACAGATTGTGTAAGACCTTCATGAAAGGTGCTGCACTTTTACGACCTCCAATTTCTCATCCTGCTCCTCCATGGGATCTCGACGTGGTGTTACGTGCCTTAACTTCCTCCCCCTTCGAACCGGCAGCAACATGTGATTTAAAATTTCTATCGTGGAAAACTGCCTTTCTGGTTGCGATTACTTCTGCCAGAAGGGTTTCAGAGCTCCAAGCTTTGTCTGTAAAACCTCCGTACTTGGTTTTTCACAAAGATAGAGCATCTCTCAGACCATGTCCATCCTTTGTCCCTAAGGTTTGTTCCAGTTTTTGCCTGCAACAGTCATTAGAACTTCCAGCCTTCTTTCCAAAGTACTCAAACAAAGCGGAATACATGTTCCACACATTAGATGTCCACAGACAATTGCGTTTTTATTTAGACAGGACCAAACTATCAAGGAAAACAGATCAATTGTTTGTATCCTTTTCGGATAATAAATTGGGCAAAGCCGTCACAAAGGTCACTATTGCCAAATGGATCAGGGACTGTATTACTCAAGCTTATTCCTCTTCTAATAAAGAGCTTACGACCTCTGTTAAAGCTCATTCTACAAGAGCTGTGGCTACTTCAATAGCATTCCATTCTAAGCTTGCCATTAGTGACATTTGTGCTGCGGCCACGTGGTCCTCCCATACACTTTCATTTCTCACTACAAATTGGATGTGGCATCTAGGGGACGAGCTTCATTTGGTTCCACAGTGCTCAGGAGTGTTTTCCAGTGAGCCACCCAGGATTTAGTTGCTAGGGACGCTGTCCCATCAGTACAGAATGTAGGCGAGATAGGATCACATAACATCTTTTAGTTATGTACTTACCATAACTTTAGATGTTTGGGATCCATCTAACCATTCCCAATAACCCACCCTCCTTCCCCCTTCCTTGGAGATCAGAGGATATCGGAAGGTCCGAATTCTGTTTCATCTTGAAACATCTGGCAATGTTATATAAACAAGTTGTGTATGTGTGCATGAGTGCGGACAAACAAGATCTGGGGGATTAGTGGTGGTGCATCCTGGGATAAGAAATAGCTCAGCCAATAAGAGGCTTCGCTCTATAGCATAGCGTGCCGAGTCGGAGCCGAGGGATCGGCTCTGAGGCCATCAGTACAGAATGTAGGCGAGATGGATCCCAAACATCTAAAGTTATGGTAAGTACATAACTAAAAGTTTTACTCCATCGCGTATTGCCTACTCAGAGGTGATCTCTGCCTAACATACAAAGCTATATCAAACCCAGAGCTGTTGGACATTCTGCAGTTAAAGAAATCCCAATCACTCCGAGCTACATGTTGTAGGGACCTAAAGCTTGTCACCACAATAAACAGAACATGCTGGAGGGGCAGATTCCTGTCCCAGAGACTACCTATCTATGTCAAACAGAGCTCCTCATTAGCACTCTTCAAGAAAAATCTTGATTGGATGGAAAATAGGAAATTCACCCCAGGGATCACTTCTGTGGTTCTGCTCAACAGGGGCAAAGGAAAATAATTTTCTTGGGTGGCAAAAGCCAGGGTACATTTTTGGCTAGGCTTATATAGGTCCTAGGGCCAATAGCCTAGTACCTACCTATGAACCTGTGTGTGTGCACATGTGTGTTTGTATGTATGTGTGTGTGTGTGTGTGTGTGTGTGTGTGTGTGTGTGTGTGTGTATATATATATATATATATATATGTATATATATATATATATATATATATATATATATATATAGGTTCATAGGTTCATAGGTTCATACTAGGCTATCTGCCCGAGGGCATTTACAAGCCTAGCCCATCGTTTTTGTGGCTTACGCCACCCCTTTAGTATGGGGAACTATACCCATTATTTTGCTGTGCCTCTGTCGAGCAGTGACACTGAGGTAATCCCTGGGGTATATTTGCGATCTCCCATCCATTGGTCAAGATTTCTCTTGAACAAGGCCAGCGAGGTGCTCTGCCTCACATGCACCGGGATTTTGTTCCACAGCATAGGGAGTCTTTGGGTGATGAATCTATCCCTCCAGCACGTCCTATTAATAGTCGTGTCGAGGTTTAAGTCTCCGCCCTTGTGGCTCTGATGGATCTAGATTTTTGAGGTGAAGCATATTCATCAAATCTGGGTTTGACATGGCCTTGTATGTTAGGCAAAGGTCACCTCTGAGCAATGATGTGACTGAATAGAGCTGGAGTTCTTTCAGTCGGGCAGCATAGGATAGATTTTGAGACCCTTTATCCTTTTTGGTGAGGAACTTTTGTGGCCTCTCCAGCTGCTGCAAGTGTCGGGTCAGATACATTCGAATGGGGCATTGTACTCAATCATTGGTCTGATGAGTGATGAGTAAAGGGAGACTATAACCTCCCTTGATCTAGATGAGAATCCTTCATGATAAGGTGGGCAATGTAGAAGGTCTTCCTAACTACTTTAGCTACATGGGTGTCGAATGACAGACTACTATCAACCTGGGTCCCCAGGTCCTGATAACTTCTTCTGTGCTCAGTGGATTGCCACCTATTTGGTAGCTAGGGGTAACCTTGTTTTTCGAAGGGTATGACTATGCATTTTTGGCATTTAACTTTAGGCCGTGGCTCTGGCACCAGTTATCCGTTTCTGTGAGACCCTTCTGAAGGATATCTGTGTCAGATGTGTTTTCTACTATGGCCCAGTTTGCAGTCATCTGCAAACTTTGTCAGCCATAACCCTCCTGTGTTTGCTTGTACTTGGAAAAGTAGATGCCAAACAAGAGTGGGCCCAGGACTGAGCCCTGTGGGACACCACTTGTGACAGGCTTTGAGTCTGACATGGCGCCAGCAACTCTGACCCTGTGGGTTCTGTCACTCAGCCAGTTTGCAACCCATCTTGTGATGTATGGGTTAACATTTAAGCTGATGAGTTTTTCAATGATACCTGAGTGGGGTATTGTATCGAAGGCCTTAGCCAGATCGAGGTAGGCTGTATGGACTGCCTTTCCCTCATCAATGGCTTTGGTGACTGTTTGAAAAAGTCAACCAAGTTTAAAAGGCATGATCTGCCTTTGACAAAGCCAAACTGGGTTGGATCCAAAGTCTGCAAATTCCTATGTCTTTATTTATGAGGTCCATTATGATCCTCTCCATGGCTTTGCAGATAAGGCTTGTCAAGCTAATGGGCGGTAATTTCCAGGGTCGGTGGAGGCACCGCCTTTGTGAAGTGGGACCACAGTTGCAGTCGCCACTCCCTGGAGTGCGTATCCAGAGGTAAGACTTTGATTAAACAGCTGTCCCTAGCTGTGGGTTTAATTCCTCATTGAGTTAAGTGGAGCACACAGCCGGGGACACCATCAGGTCCCATGGATGCTGTGTTTTTGCTTTGGAGAGAGCAGTACTCACTTGGGCTGGAGATGTTTGGTGGGCTGCAATCGTTTGGTATAGATATCTCTCCTTTTGGGGGAGGGAGAAGTTTGCACTGAACCTATCAGCCAGTATGTTGGCAATGTCTGTAGGATCAGTAATCTTCACATCATTTTGAACTAGTTCTGAGCATATCTGGGAGTTTCCTCCTAGGTTTCTAACATAGCTAAAGAAGGCCTTATGATTGTCTTTTGAGTCTTTAGCTATTTTTCTCTCAAATTTGCTTTGGATGATTTTATGAGAGCTCTTAGTTTTTTACTTATAGTGATCAAGGGTGTCTTACCTTTTAAGGATTTTGCTCTATCTTGTAGTAGCTTCCTCCTTTTGTTGTAGAGTTTGTTTATGGCTGGGGTCCACCAGACTGGGCCTTGCCTTTGGTACAAAGAGTCTTTGTTTTGCTTGGGATTGCCTTATCCATGCAGTCCTGCAGGTGCTGGTAGAAGGCATTTGTAAGTGATTCAGCGGCTTGAGTACTGTTTTCCGCATGCTCGGGGCCTTAAAGGAGACCACACTAGTCTTTAGAAGTGTGAAGTCGGCTTTTGAGAAGTTCTTTACTGTGGTCTTTTTTATTTCAGGTGGGGGTGGGATGAGGACCTCCAGCGAGATTAGGTGGTGATCTGATCTCACGAGTGAGGGGTATACTTCGGTGTTGAACATTGTGCTCCCATGTTCGTGATGATGAGATCAAGTATGTTATCTCCTCTTGTGGGGATGGTGACTAGTTGTTCCATGGCATTTGAGTTTATGAATTCCAGGAACTTTTGGGCTAGGGTGTTTGGGCTTGAGTAGTGTTCCCAGTCTATATTTGGGTAATTGAAGTCACCTAGTATGATGGTGTTTGGTGATACATTTATCCCGTCTAGTGTTTTCAGGAAGGCCATGTGAGGTTCCTGAGTTTGTGAGGGTGGCCTGTAACATGCTACAATTTGCAGAGCAGTCTTGCCTACGGTTAATTGCACCTGGATGGTCTCCGATGCATCATGCGTTGCCACCAGTCTTGAGGTGTGGGTGTCCTTGATGAATATGGATACCCCCCCTCCTTTCTTGGTATTTTCCTGATTTTGGGGCGGAGCATGATATGAGGTAAAACCTGATAGCGCTGGGGTGCTCTCAGGAGCCTTGAACCAGGTTTCTGTCACAGCACAGACATCGATGTTCTCCATACTGAGAAGGGCCTCAGTCGTGCATTTTGAGATTTAGACTTCTGGCATTGAGCAGCATTACCCTTAGTTTTTCCTTTTTGTGTTCTAGGGTGGTAGGTTTAGAATTTGAGCCTTGCCTAAAAAGGCACTATGGGGTGGCAAGAGCCTTTGCCAATACCGGAATCCCAGGGTGACAGGTGCAAGCCGTCCTTCTTGAAGCAGCGTGGCTTGTCAGCATGTCATCCCAGGCAGACAGATACTGGATCTCCTTGGAATGACACCAGTGTTTAAGCCAATTGTTAAAGCTGATCATCTTATCTCTGTATTGTGGCATCATTCTTGGTGAAGGTAGGATACTGCTCAAGGTCAGGGTCATACCTGCCTGGGCTACATAATCAGAGAGCTCCTCAATGTCTCTTTTCATGTAGTCCAAGGAGTGCGTCTCAGGTCGTTTACACCAGCGTGGACAATGACTGAGTCGTATTTGTACCTGCTGTTGAGAGACCTGAGTGCTTGCGTTATGTGGCGGATTCTAGCGCCCGACAGACAGCTTACTGTGACCTTCTCCTTACTCAGTCTGGTGGCGGGGCGTCAGTGTGTCTGACTATGGAGTCACCAATGACTAGTGTGTCTGGCATTGTGTTTGGCCTTAAGGGCTGTGACTGTTTGACACTCTGACTGTGAGGTCTATGTGTTGCAGGTGTTGTGTTCTGAGGTGGTGGTTGTTTGGGTGTCTGCTTTGGTGGCCTCTGCTGTTTTGGTAGATTTTTGATCAGAGCCTCCGAGTATGTCTTTGTGTGTTTATGTGTATGATTTGAGGTTGTAATGGTACTATGTGAGACTGGGTCTATAGTGTGTGTGGTAACCTTCTCCTCCTGACTGGTCTTGCCAGTCCTATGTTGAGAGCTCAGCCTCCAGTTTGGCCGTATAGTTGCATCTCTCGCATGTATTTGTGTTTTGTGGGAGGAGGAGAGGGTTGTCTGTGTACATGAGGCAATTGTAACATTGCCTCAATATTCCCAGGTTCACCAGCTGAGCAGGAGAGGACACTAGCAACTGATCCCTCGACATGCTAGAAGGATAGACAAAAAACTTTAATAAAGATTCCGGGGGATGTGGGTGAGCGTGAAGTGAGGGGTTGCCTGTTTGGGGTGCTATGTATAAGAGTGCGTATCAAGGTAATAAGTACTGTAGGAGCAAGTGCTGGGTTTAACAGATAGAGAATAGTCTACTTAGAGTCAAGTAGAGATGATCTTTTTAGTTATAGGATACGCTGATTAGATCAGTTGTATAGGTCGAGGAAGGTAGTTTCAAGGGAAAATTTGAAGAGTGGACTTTAGGTAGCCGAATAGATTAAACCTGCTTAAGGAGCTGCCTAGTGTGCAACAGTGGCAACTCCGCTAAATCACTAAATCAGCGCTAATGCAGCCAGCGTCTTTTATAACAGGGGCTGGAAAAGACAGGAAATGACCCAAAATGGCCAATAAACTACAAGTTACTGCCTTAAACCACTCCTCTGAGGACAAACAGGCAGCTCAGTACTCCCTACTCCCACTAGTGAGTAAAGAAACTACCCCTTGACCAAACAAGGAAAATGGAGAAAACAGGAACCAAGACAAAGCCCAGGGATCAGCAAAATCTGGTCTCTGGAACACTAGTTAGGGAAGTATGGAAAGCAAGGATATTTTTTTTTGTTTTTTTCAAGTTTTTTTACAGAACAGCAGAAAACACAATAAATGCTATGATTTTCGATTAAATGCTATCAAAACTAGTACACTTGAGTGTATTAGCCTGTAGTTTAACTTTTAGGCAAAACTTAAACTAGCAAGTGCAGTAAACAGTTTTAG